>NC_135976.1:21488160-21673160 GCF_053455715.1 Rhinoraja longicauda | reverse complement strand
TCGCGTGTCTTTTCAACGGTTTCTCTTTAAATTCACACGTCCGATCTGCGCACGGGTCTTTTCAACGGATGTTCATTAAATTGAAACGCCTCCGAGCGGCGCACGGGTCTTTTGTAGGTTTTTTTTTTAATGGAAATGTCTTCCTCGGGCTTGTTAACTTTTTTAAAACCTTTTTGTTTGTTAAGTCTAATCTGTGAAGCAAGCGGGATGTTTTTAAAACAGTTTTAAATCGGTTTTTTAAAAAAATGAAATTTGTTCTCCCCATTCAGCAACCGCGGAAGCGCCGACCCGTTAGCGATCCGCCGGCTCGGGCCCATCAATTCTACCGCTGCGTGCATTGGTTAGCGGGCGCCGAGCGTCCCCCGGGTCCTGGACCGGCCGTTGAGCGCTGTTCGGAACGACGAAGAACGGAGATGCAGCGCTGATGGGCGGCCATCTTGTTAGACTTTCTGCCGCTGCCGCCTCCGGCGATGCGCTGCATCATGGCAGGAAGGTCAGACGCGAGGCATGCCGGGAAGGGTGACGGTCCTCCCGCTGGGGCGGAGCACGACGGTGCTGGGGAGGAGCACATTTCTTAAAGTCGTTCGGGTGACATTGTGCCGCCACAGGCTGAAGGTGGTGAGGTGGGGGGGGGGGGGGTGGCAGAGCGACCTCACCTCTTAAAGTCGCGGCGTGGCGTCACGCGCTGAGGACCTTTAAGAAATCGGTTAAAATCTCTCTAACTTTAAAAATGTAAGACCAATTTAAATAAAACTAGGCCAAGTGGACCAGTCGTGCACATTCCTCGTAAAGGCAGTACAGGGAAGGGGAGACAGTGTCACCGACCTGGGCGCCGTGGCGCCAGCGCTGCAGCAAGAACGAGCCGTGGACTCAACGGCTATCCTGTATTGGTCTGGCAGCATCAACCGACCCATTCCATCCCCCTTATCCCCTACTCCCCCCACTGACACACTCCATCCCCCCACTGACCCACTGCATCACCCTACCGCACCCCCAATTGCCACACCCCTCCGCCCATCCTCGCTCCCCATCCCTGCGTCCTCCCCATTCCCCCCACATCACATCTACTCCCCCCTACCCCCACTACACTCACACTCTCCTCACCCCCACTACCCCCACACCCCCCCCTTCCCCCACCTCCACAACACTTCACCACCGTCCACTCTCCCTGCCACCCACCCCCACTCACCCCCCACCACATCCCCCACCATCTCCCCTCCTTCCCTGTCCCCACTCTCCCCTCCTCCCCTCCCCACTCTCCCCTCCCACCACCCCACTCTCTCCTTCCCCAACCCCAAGGTCCCCCGCCCCCATCCCCACTCTCCCTCAATCCCCTTTCCGCCCACACCACTCTCTCCTCCCTCACCCCCACTCTCTCCTCCTTCCACCCCCTCCCCCCGCCCTCCCCTCCTTCCCCCACTCACTCCCACCCGTTAGCCCCACCCACACTTCCCCTACCCGCCACCCCCACTCTCCCCACTCTCTCCACTCGGTCCCTCATTTTGAATGTCGAGTCAAGAGTGTTTTAATGTCATATGTCCCAGATAGAACAACGAAATTCTTACTTGCTGCAACACAACAAAATATGGAGAAATAGTACACTGTAAACAATATAATAAACGCGTCCAAAAAAACCCGTTTAGTTTGTATATTGTCACATATTCGCAAGCTCGCACACACACACATATATATATATATCACTCAAACACACACAAACACACATATATATATGTGTGTGTGGGTGTGTGTGTGTGTATATATATACATATGTGTGTGTGTGTGTGTGTGTGTGTGTGTGTGTGTGTGTGTGTGTGTGTGTTTGTGTGTGTGTGTGTGTGTGTGTGTGTGTGTGTGTGTGTGTGTGTGTGTGTGTGTGTGTGTGTGTGTGTGTGTGTGTGTGTGTGTGTGTGTGTGTGTGTGCATGTGTGCGTACTTGCGAATATGTGACAATATACAAACTAAACGTTTTTTTCGGTCGCGTTTATTATATTGTTTACAGTGTACTATTTCTACATTCTACATACTCAATATCAACTGAACACCCACGTTGTGACATAGTTTTTCGGCACGTAATGTGATTACACATTATGTATCCAAAAACATCATGTGTATTGGGATCCTAGGCCTAAAACCAGTTGACAATATAGAAAATTGTTGTAGTGTACATTTTTCATTAAAAACAAATATGCAGTCAGCATCTGAAATTGACCCACTGTACGTTGAAAAGAATAACATTTGTAAGGAAATTGCCTCAGAAATGATTCTAGACATACCCAGATCTCGGAGAGATTCTTCACTAATGCTTAGCTCTGCAGGGCAGAAAGTAGTGACAATAAAAACGTAAAGATAATTACACTTCAACAGAAATTCGTGGGTTTACAGTCAACTGTTTCGTTGATTGAATCCTCTTCCGCATTTTTCACTAAAAGTTAGACGTTGAATCGAATAGCATCAGCAAATGGATTATATTAATCTGTCTGTGACATTTCGTGTCGGAACCCTGCTTCAGACTGAAAGCAAAGGCCAGGGAAGAGGAGGTATGAAAAAGACAAAAGAAAGCAAGGTCGGCAACACATGACGAAGGAAAGATGGAGCAATTAATGGTCCATTGTTGACTGGGGAAGAGGTGATAAAGCAGCGGTACAATGATGCGAACAGTGGAGCCAATCGAACGATGAGGATGGGGGATGAAGGAGAGAGGAAATGCAGGTGTTGCTTGAAATTCGTGATATCACCGTTCATTCCGCTGGGTTGTAAATTGCCCAAGCGAAAAAATGCTCGTCGCCCAATGTGCGTGTGCCCTCACCCTTAAAGTGTAGGAGGCCTAGGACAAAATATCAGTACAGGGATAGGAAGAGGATTTATAAAATTATTGTAACGCTTACTCTACCCCTCCTTCATCACATGTTGCTGACCCAGCGTAGTTCTTGCATTTTCCTACTTCCAGTACCTACACTCTACTTTCAGTCTGAATAAGTGTCCCAACACGAAACGGAGCATCTCTGGAAAGCTGACTGACCTGTTGCGTTCCCCCAACACTTGTTGTATGTCATCGGTATAAACCAAGATCTGCAGTCCCTGTTTTTATATATTATTCTCTAATTGCCTTGGTAGTTGACAGGGAGTGTATACCGGGAATTTGTTATGTTCTTTGGGAAATTGTCGATACAAGTTCCCTCTGAACATTCCTACATTATTCATGAAATGTGCAGGAACGCAGGACTGAAGATTAGTTATACCTAATGGAAGGGCAATGTTGCACTGCATTTTTCCATTGAACTTTGATGTACAGAAACATGATGTTATAATTCTGAAATATGACATATTACAGAGTCGGGGACTCTTTTATCAAGATCTGTCTGGTTTTGTACGACGAAGAACGGAAAGCAACGCAAACAAGATGGGGATAGGCTTTGCGGAAGAGACGGGACGAAACTCAAAGATCAATTATCCATAACTAATTGGTCACATCGGATATGTATTCATATTCGATGCCAACTTAAGTATTTCATAGAACATTAACATTGTAATGATTCTCGAACATGTACCTCACCTTCTCTTAAATCCGTCTCGCACTATCTTTACAAACAGCTTTATTGTCACTTTAATGATCTTGCGAATAAATAAATGTCCAATATCCCATTACGGGCATTGTTTGTGCTGAATTTCATCGCTTCTTCTAAAAGGCCAGCATATTTGCATTTTTTTCATTGCACTGAAGAGTGATACTGGCACATTTTTGCAAAAAGTACAGGTAATATACAATTGCCGAAAAACATGGGGAAATAAGTGGTTTCATGAGCTGCTAATCCAACGAAGCAGATAACGTTTATGCACAAATCGACTTCATATACCGGCTGTGCGCAAATGCTTAACATCCTATTCTAGTCAATTAGAAACACCTTGCGAAGAGATTAACCTGAAATAAAATGTTAACTTTATGCCTCGGTCAAACCGATAATCATTTCATTGTTTATATGTGCAATACTGCGCATTTTTATTGACAGTTATTACATCACGAACGAATAAAACACCAAACAAATTTGCACATCAGATCTTCCAATTAATTACATTATGAGCCCCGTACCTTTTTCTTTTGCTGTTAAGTTCTCCTCTATCAATTGGGCATACACATGCATTAGAAAAAAAGTCAGTTACACATTCTAATTCACCTTGAAGGTAGGCACAAAATGCTGCAGTAACTCAGCGGGCCAGGCAGCATCTCGGGAGAGAAGGAATGGGTGACGTTTCGGGTCGAGACCCTTCTTCAGACTGAAGTTGCAGATTCCTATTCACGTTTTTGCTGTTAACAAGTAGGGGTGCACGGTTCAGTACGGAAATATATTTTAAAATTAGACTATTTTAAACGGTGATGTAACTGGATCGACAGGCACATAAATAATAGTTTTTTTCTAACGAAGAAAACACCAAAAAAAAAAGGAAATTGCAAAGACGTAGCAAAAAAAGAATGACAAAACCACATATACATAGCCTCGGGCGAGTATTTGATCAACAAAAAGGTAACCTCACTTTTGTGCGGTTGCGCAAAAAGGACCAGAGCGAAGTAATTAAGCAATTTTCAATGTTTTTAACAGTATGAGTTTTAATATCATTGAGACAATTGCAAGCAGTGTTGGTGACCAAAATCACTCCACATTTTGCCACTCACTGTCTTGGCATAATTTCTCATTTTTCGTGTTGTATTTCGCCCCAATGCTTACTTCGGCGTCCCCTATATTTTTGGTTTAAAAGCATAACGTTGTGAAATATATATTTTCAATGTGGAAAACCACAGCTCAAAAGAGCTCAGTTACATCACCACTTTAATTATCCTGGTAGCCAATATATTATGTATTTTACAACCTTGTGATTCAGCTTCTTAGATATTTAAACACGACAATTCAGTAGCCAAAGCCATGCGCATTGCAATTCCAGCGAGGACATTAGATTTATACACAGTCCTATCATAACTTATTTTTACTTAGTTCATTTGCCGTTAATACGTAAAATACACGAAATACCAACAACAGTCATTGCAATCGTGTTGTACCTAATAATCTGTCGACGTAAAGTGTATAATTGTGTTGATTGACACACGTTAAGAACGATATTTATCGGTATTTTGTCTGCAAGAGGTGCGCTAGTTTCATCGTTCCATTATCGAACAAATTTCCCTGCGAAAATCCATTTGCAGGTTGGTCCTGTTCAGTAACAGATGTGGTCCACAAGTCTGACAAAGAGGTGTTACGCTGAAACAGTTACTTTATTTCGCTTTCCATGGATGCGCTCTGTGTTTCGATTCTGTTCATTGATTTAAATTCATTTTTTTCGCACATCGCTCTGTCTCTCTCTGACTGTGTATCTGTCTTTGCCTCTCGCCTATCAATCTTTCTGTCTATCCGTTTATCTTTATATTGTCTATCCATCTATCTATCGCGCATATTTCACACATAATATATATAAATACATATCCCTAAATATACATAACCTATTTCCTGCTCTCTGTCCAACTGCCATTGTTTCCAAGGGCCACGACCTAGCTCCACACTGCTAAACGCAGGGTGAATTGTGATTACATAAATAGTAGAGTAGTACGTGAACCGGCAGTTTGGCTCAGGATATCTGTGTCAAGCGTGATACAAAATTGAACTCGTCCCGTCTGCCAATTTGATCCATCTCCCACAATTTTTGCATATCCATGTGTCTATCGGACAGACCTCTTAAAAGCCCTTACGCATCTACCTCTCCCATCACGCCTGAAAGGGTATTGGAGTGAACTACTACTCTGCAAAACAAAGCATGCCCCACACATCTAGAAATCTGATCTCTCAGCTTACAGTTCTGCTCTCAGGTGATTGATATTTTCACTCTGGTGCAAAAGATTCTGACTGTCTTCCACGTTAATTCCCTTCACAGTTTTCTATCAACTGTCCCCTCAGACGCCAGGGGAATTATCGACATTTGTGGAATGTTCTTTTTCAGCTAATATCCTCTGATCCAGTTAGCAGCCTTGTAAACGGTGTCTGCCCATGGTCCTTGACCTTCATATCCTATCTATAACGTGGGCGACCAGTAGAACACATAATGTTTCAAAAGTGATGAAGAGCGATACACCTTCCGGCCAACGTAGCCCTGGAACAGGATCATTGGAACATCTCCTCAGCAGCTTCCCAAAGTTTATTGGGGAAGGTCGCTATCCGTGGCGCCATGACCAGTTGCTCAAGGTGGTTGTTGAGAGCATAGCCACTGTCATCAGTAACAGCAAACACCACCACGCCCCAAAGAAATCAATCATATTTGTGAAAGCTGGAGAGAAGCCTCGACCACAACCAAAAACAAGGACGGACCTTCTCTACACGGCTACCGAGTGGGAGCTGCACGGCGATCTCTGCAAAAAAACGAAATTTCCACAGCACTTCACAGCAACATCACTCCTGCCACACATGATCATAACATCCGAAGTGACAAAACAGCTGATCATTCCGGAGATTACAGTGTGCTGGGAAGAGCGTATTGAAGAAGATAATGAGAGGAAACGCTCAAAGTACCAGTAACTGGCGGAGATCTGTCATGACAGAGGCTGGAAGACATACTATGAACCCATAAAGGTGAGCTGTGGAGGCTTTACAGGACGCTCCTCAGCAAAGTCCTCAACCAATTGGGCATTACGGGGTTACCAAAGAAGGGGGGCATTCAATCTGCAAGCGAAGCCGCAGAAAAAAAGCCATTAGGTGGCTCTGGATTAAGAGGGCTGGTCCGTGGGCGGTTGCTGCTGCGACGCATGTCGGGGCCTGATCAAACCCGGCAGGGTCGCCTGGCCGAGGGTATCTGATGTTGTGAAACACCCGATGACCACAGGTCACATCATTGAGGATGCGTCGCTGCGCATCCAGAAGATGTCTCTTTCACATTGGGCGACCAGTAGAAGACATAATGTTTCAAAATTGATGAAACGATTTTATTTACACCGGAACATGATTTCCGAATGTTTATCTTCAAGTCTAGTCAGTGTAATCAGAACGTATACCCTCCTTCCACTCTGTCCACTTTTGCTCCTTTGAAGGACCTATGACCTTGCATCGCAAGATTTCTCTGCGAATCAGTGCTGATAAGTGTCCTATATTTCACTATTTTATTTCGCCTCACATTTCCACTCAAATAGTACACCACACTCTACTCACAATAAACACCATCGGTAAAGTTAAGCCAAGTGATCGAGAATCCCATGCATCTTTATGCTCTGTATTAGCCAAATATGTTCATCAAATTCCATTCTAAAAGTCATGCCGACAACATTCACGGCCCTACTCCTATGTATCAATTTCATCACCTCATTAAGAAAAAATCGATTCAGGTCGTAAGATACCGCCTGCCATGAACTAACTAAGGCTCACTGTCCCGAATGAACTTATTATCTTTCAATTGTCTTCCAAATGTTAACAAGTCCTCATCCTAAGATTCGTCTCCAATAGCTTCCGAGTTAGTAACATGAGGCTCGTCGGCCGATAATTTCCTGGATAGACTCCTCTTCACCCTTCAAACAAAGAAGCAACATTTGATACATTTCCTTCCTTCGGGCTCACGTCTGGGGTTGCCGAAGATGCATAGATATTTGTCAAGAACGCTGCTAGCTCCTTGCCTTCCTCTCACCATAACCTGCGTTAAATCCTATCAGGGCCTGTGGAATTATCCACCTAAAGTCTCGCTACAGACCCGGGCCACCAGCCCCATGATATCACACTGACGTAGTATGCCCTGCAATGATGCTCTACTCTTCCGTGTCCTTCTCCTTCGTGAATACAGGTGCAAATTATCCATTTAGTACCTTGATTACATCCTGTGAAACCAATAAATTCCCTTCTTCGTTGTTGAGTGGCACCACTTTTCCCTGCATGTACTCTTACTTTATTATTCGTATTAATAGCATTGTCATTTTCACTAGTCAGACTCGCCAAAGCATTTCATCGCTCCTTTTTGGCCCCTCTAATTGACGGCGTGTGTTCTTCCTTGCAAGATTTATATACCTCAATTGCCCTGTGTGGTTTAATATTTCTAAAGTTTGCATACTTCCTTCTTTTTTTCGAACTAAACTTGCAAGCACTTTGACATCCTTTTTATTCCAGCTTACAAGGACATGCCCATCGTGAACACGGACCAGGTTGCTTTGAAAAGCCTCCCACGCGTCAGATATCGTCTTGCGCCAAAAGAAACCGGCTCCCAGTGTACATTCCCTATCACCTGCCTAATATTGCTGTAAACCGCCTAACCACAACTTCGTACCTTCGGCCAAGATCGAATTATATCCTTCGTAGGCTCTTCAGAACTTTTAAAGGTTTCGTCGCGCAATAGCATTGTTGCAGCATTTAAATTATATTTGTTCCATTCACTGAATACTTCTGAATCCAGATTCGAAGAAAACGTTTACATTATATACTACCAGCTTTCATCTTTAGATGAACACGCATTTTAAGGACGGCAAACGTTTTCACCTTTTCAAAGAAAGCCAGCAATGTAACGATTCCTAATTGCAGATCGGCAAGCTAAATACCAGTCGTGGGGCAGTTAGTGGAAATAAAATTCCGAACGGTTATTATCATCACGGAATGATAACGAATGATCACAGATAGCAGTCTTGAACTTCTCAAGGAAAAATCTTGTCTGAGCAATCATATTGATTCAGAATGACAAATAATCATTCAGAATTCAACTCCCCATGAAGTAACTAATGGATTATTGAGGCCAGTTCAATCGATACGATTTACATGGATTTCCACATAATAGGTCCCGTGATGACACGGCTGGATTTCGATCCAAACTCAGTTTCGAAAGAGAGAAAGGGTGTTATGTCTCTGAAATCAGATGCGTGTGACCGATGCTGTTCCGCGGGGTTTAGTCCTAATTTATTTGTAATATGCCTGGACTATATGGATGCGCACGGATAAGTCATCGCTACGTCCGCAGATAACACAAAAATCTGCCGAATGGACGACAGTGTGGAGAGTAATTTTAGGCTGTGCAGTGATGTTGAACGATTGGTAAAATTAGCTGTCAAAATGCATATGGAGTTTAATTCTGACAAAGATGATTTAATGGAAGTTTCGAATACTATTGTTGCTCTCGCAGATGGAGTGTTCTGGGGGATGTTTAGCATCAAAGTGTCCCTACAATGCAAGTCTCATATTATTGTATATTGCATCGCAAGAAGATAACGTGTTTTGGAATACTTAAGATAGTGACCCGCATAAGTCGGCCGATGGTACACAGGAGCAGAGAGGATACGCACCCAATTTTTTTTAAGGTCAGTCTTCATCTGGTCCTGCTCTTCAGCGCATCACATTACGGACAAGAGGTAACTGCTCTAAAATCTGGTGTTTTCACCGTAGTTTTGCTGGAGAAAGATTATTGCAGCGCTGAGTGACTTGATGTCCTCTCCGTGTAGTCTCACACAGTTAAGAAGCATGCAGCAAGGAAAGATACTCTGGGAAGTTGAGGAGCAAATTCTCAGCTAATGACACCTCTTCAATGCGGAAGGTCTTGCAAGAAATCGCCAGCTGCAAGAGGACCCCCACCCCTCCCTGCCGCTCCTTGGGCAATCGTCAGCTGACCAACGACCTGGATGATTTCTACTGCAGTTTCATTAAACAGAAACATAACCCCGGTACTCCCTCCTCCACCCATTCCTCTCCAATCACAACTTCATACCTACTCACAGCCTAACTCCAGTCTGCAAAGACTAGGCCCTTCCCCACCCACCCCTCCCCAATCACCACTTTACGCTCACTTACAGCTTGACTCCAGTCTCCAAAGACTGGGCCCTCGTCCACTACCCACCTTGCTACCCAATATAAGTCTGATACTTCTCCATCACCATCAAAAGAAATTGGAGGAGATGGATAAGTTATTCAGGAGACAGAAAAGCTAGAAATCTCTCGGACCGGACAACATTTTCCCCTATACACTCAAGCTCTGTGTCGAACAATTAGCACCAGGCATTTTCAAACGGACCATGCAAACCTGCACTGTCCCTCCCTTCCTCAAAGTTTAAACTATTGTTCCTATCCCCCAAAAAGCCAAGGATTACTGGTCTTAATTACTATAGGCCTGTCGTACTGACCTCTGTAATCATGCAGACCCTTGAAAGACGTGTTAGTCCAGCTGAAAAATATCACAAACCCACTATTGGACTCCTGCAGTTTGCATACCGCTCCAATAGATCAGTGGACGAGGCAATCAACGTAGGCCTGCAATCATCCTCCAGCACCTAAACCATCCAGCGACCTATGCAAGGATGTTTTTTGTGGGTTTTAGCTCTGCATTCAACACCATTTTGCCAGTGCTACGATACTCAAAACTCTCCCAGTAGACTGTGCCTGAACCCCTCTGTCCTTGGATCACCAGCTTCCTGACAGACAGAAAGCAGCCTGTTAGGCAGCAGAAGCTCATCTCGGACCCGCTGACCCTCAGCATAGGAGCACCGAAAGGAAGAGGACACTCCTCTCTGCTTTACTCTCTCCACAACAACGACTGCACCACTACAGAGTCTTCTGCCAAGCTTCTCAAAGTTGCAGATGACACAACCCTGAATGGACTGATCCACGATGGGGAGGAGTCTGCCTACAGACAGCAGCTGACACATCTGACGTCCAAGTGCCTTCGCAACAACCTGGAGCTCAATGCTCTTAAGACAGAGGAATTGATTGTAGAATTTAAGAGAGCTCCCCCTCCCCTCACTCCACTAACCATCAGCAACACCACAGTAATGTCTGCGGAGTCATTTAAGTTTCTTGGAACCATTATCTCCAGTGACCTTAAATAGGAGGGCACCATCGACTCCACCGACAAAAAGGCCCAACAGAGGATGCACTTCATGCGGCTGCTGAAAAAAACACAATATGCCACAGACAATGATGGTCCAGTTTTATACTACCATCATAGTTTTTACTCACCTTCTCAATCATGGTCTGATTTGGCTCAGCCACCAAGCATGACATCCGGAGGCTGCAGCGCATCATTCGATTGGCCGAGAAAGTTGTTGGCGGCAAACACCACCGCATTGCCGAACTGGACACTGCAAGGGCCAGGAAGCGAGCGGATAAGATCATCTCTGACCTCTCTCACCCTAGCCACAAACTTCTTGAAGCACTTCCCCCTGGAAGGCGACTTCTGATTGTCAAAGCTGCCAAAGCCAGAAATAAAAAAAGCTTTTTTTTGCACGAGCAGTAACCCTACTCAACAAACAAAAGTCTGCAGCTTCCTTTTGCTCTAGTACTTTATTTCATTTTTCTCATGTTGTATTCATAATATAAAGTTTTATGTTTTATTCTTAATTGTTTACTGTATCTCGTGTTTTTACACACTTGGCTAATAAAATATGTTCAGTTGTGATCTTATAAACGTCAGGAAAATTACCGCTCATCCGCTTGAGATTCAAAGAATAATGGCTTAGCCTGCATACACTCTCCATATAGCTCAGGCCCCCGAGTCCTAGCAACATTTTCGTAAATATTCTCTGCAACGTTTCCTTCGTAACAACATCTTTCCAATAAGCGGTGACCAAAACTGAGCAGGTTACCCTAAATGTAGTCATAAAAATATCTTGTACAACTGTGATATAACACCTCAATTTCATACTCAATTCTCTGACAGACGAAGTCCAATGTGTCGTAAGATATTTTGAACAAACTATCCACATGTGACCATCAAAGACCATCAAAGAACTATGTACCTGTACTTCTAGATTCGTCTGCTCGACTGTGTTCCCCCAAAGAACCGCGATAAGCTCGGAAGGTCCGGCCATAATTTGACTTTCCAAAATGCAACACTTCGCATTTATCTGCATTAAACTTCATCAAACATTCCTCAGCACATCTATTCAACTCTTCAAATCCTCCTGTATTTTGGTAAACACCTTCGTTATCCACGATACCACTCACTTTACTATAATCTGAAATCATGAACTCCTGTGGGGTAGTAGATTCAAGAAAAAAATTGCTAAAAGTATCGATAATTATGAGCATCATAGATCGGGGAGACAGCAATACACAAAATGAGACACAGTAAGACATTTGGATGGGATTTGAACTGGTTCTTTTTTTCTGACCGAGTGTTTTGAGCACGTGGGTGGATAGTCGGAGAGACCAGTGGAACTAGAGTCACTGTTGGAATTTGTTCAGTGTTTAGACCGGCATTTGAATCTCCTCCTCCTAGGGAAGAAAAGCATAACGGTCTTATTAATAACATTGAATGCCTATGTGACGCCGAAGATGGGGTTTATATATGTTCTTTCATTTCTAATTAATTAATTGATCTCTCAAACTGACGGCATTTTCTCAATGATTCCAGGATCATTCTATCTTCCTCTGCCAAAAGCCGAGATGTTCTATATTGTTTTCAAGCACAGAGAAAGTGTACCATGTTTGACGACGCGTCATCCCTGAGGGCCGCTCTAATCCCTATTATCAGCGTCAGGCCAAATAAAGCGAACGATCAGCACGAGGAATAGCGCCTGGCGTTCGGAAAACATCGGTACGCTGCACATGGCTCTGGACTGAACTGAGGTAACAGTCCAATTAGAATAATTGTTTCAATTTGTTATTGGATCAACACGCCAGCACCTCGCCGCCCCCCTCATTAAACCCAGGGTGTTCTAGCCACCGAAAAGAGAGAGAGAGGAAGAAGAAAAAAGCAGGAAGGAGAGGAAGCATGGGAGGAAGATATAGTGGAACAAAGAGAGGAAAACAAGCCTAAAACAGCCGGTTATCGTCCTTCGATGCGACCGAGCTGCTGGGGTGCAGCCAGCATTCGGCAGTGCCTTCTCACCGGGTCTTCTCACAAGTGCGTCATGATTTTAGATTTAGATTTAGAGATACAGCGCGGAAACAGGCCCTTCGGCCCACTGAGTCCGCGCCGCCCAGCGATCCTCGCACATTAACACTATCCTACACACACTAGGAACATTTTTTACATTTTACCCAGTCAATTAACCTACATACCTGTGCGCCTTTAGAGGGTGTGAGGAAACCGAAGATCTCGGAGAAAACCCATGCAGGTCAGGGGAAGAACGTACAAACTCCGTACAGACGGCGCCCGTAGTCAGGATCGAACCTGAGTCTCAGGCGCTGCATAGCAGCAACTCTACCGCTGCGCCACCGTGCCGCCCGATCTTCTTGTCACTACCCTCCTTAACTATATATAAGCTATATTATGCGAGTTCACCCTACCGCATGTATGTCAGTGTGGCCATTGTCGACGACATCATCTCCGACGAGTAGCATGTAGGAAGTTGGAAGGAAATTGCGAATTGTTGAAAGAGAAAATTCTTACCCATATTTTCCAATGATTCCTCACATTTTATCCGTTCTGCAATCAAAATTGTAACTCGTTGTACAGCTTACGAATTTCGATAGAAAAATGCGTGCAACGTTTAAAGACGCTTGAACTATTTGGGGCCAAGTTTCAGACATGTTCTATCAAGCTCTATCAAGCATTTTCTGCCGAACTAAATGCAAGCTTCAGGATGTGACCATTTGATCCTGTGTGCTGGGACAGACAGCCATTTCCATGCTGTCTCTATTCATACTGATTTAGTTTCTCCACGGAAAAAATGGCCGAAGCCGTTGATACGGACGTTGCACTCATTTGTGCTATCTCTTCATTAATGCAGCGTTCCGGTAGTTTGACATATTAGGCATCGGGATAACTGTTTTATTGTTTCGTGGACGATGTCTCAGAAATAAGGGGAAGAGAAGGATAATTCACGGAAGAGTGAAGGAAGAGAAATGTTCACGATTTGATGTTTTCATAATGCAAATCCATTGAGAGCAGCAACCACGATCCAGCTCGTGGAAATCAGAAAAACAACAATCGCAGAAAGTCAGTTTGGAAGCACACGGTGGAGAGAGTGAATCAATGTAAGAAAAAAAAAAGAATGCAAATGATTGAATCTGAATAAAGTAAAGGGGACGAAAGAAGATTTCAATCGGTCAATCAGCGTTTCTACAGGACATTTCTGCTCAGAACCTGACCAGAATGTGTATGTGAGCAGTTCGGGGCGCACCGCTACAATACGACAAAGAAGAAACATTGAATATCGTTATCTTGTGACACATGTGGAGGGATATAAGATATCAGCCGACGGGGGAAACATAATAGGAAGAGATCGAGCAGATAAAACTAACTGGGAAGAGGGTGATCAAAAGGAGATGAAGAAAGTTGAAGGAGAAAATAGGAGGTGACCCGGAAAGCGTTAGTCGACTCGATAAAATATTGGCTTCATGGAAGTATACAGACGTCATGGTAGAAGGTTTTTTTTTGTACATGAGTCCTGTGACTAGTGTGTCATACGAATTAGTGCTGGACCCTTTGCTGCTTGTGGATTATATCACTGATTTCGATGTGAATTTATAATGTGTGATTAGCAAATTTTCAGATGACACGAAAGTACGTGGCTTCGTAGATGACGAATACGGTTATATAAATTGCAACAGGATCTTCATCGGTTGTACACATTGGCTGAGGGATGGTTAAAATAATCTAATACGCAGAAGTTCGAGGCCTTGTATTTTGGGAAGTCAAATCAGTGCACGGCCTGCATAGTGAGTGGTCAGGTTCTGAGTGGCGTTTTAGAACACAGGGATTCAGCAGGACAGGTGGATATTTCCTTGAAAGTGATGTCACAGGTTCAGAGGTTAGTCAAGAAGGCTTTTGGCAGATTGATCTTCGTCAGGTGGACACAAAATCCTGTAGTAACTCAGCGGGACAAGCGGCATATCTGGAGCGAAGGAATGGTTGACCTTTCGGGTCGAAATACTTCTTCAGACTGTATTATGTTCAATAGTTGGAAGCATATGTGACAGTTGTACAACATTTTGGCGAGGCCACATTTGTAGTATAGAGTTCGGTTTTGTTAACCATCTTATAAGATTTATGGTCTTCAGCTGCAATGATGCAGATACGATTTACAAGGATAGTACCAGGCTTCGAGCCACTGCGGGAGGCTGAGTAGGCGAGAGTTTTATCCCGCGGAGCGCAGGAGAATGAAAGATTATCTTATAGAGGCGTATAAGATCATGAGAGGAATAGAGAAGGTAAATGCGCATTCTTATTACCCAGAGAAGAGAAATCAAGAACCAAAAGTCATAGGCTTCCGTTGAGTGGGGAGTGTGGAAATATTTAATAGAATTCTGAGTGACAACTTCTTAACAAAAAGGGCGATGGGTGTATGGAAGACCATTCCGGAGCAGGTCGTTGAGACATGAACTAAAAACACGGAAACATTTAGCCACTGTAGGATGAACAGGAATCAGAGGACAAAGGTTTAAGCTGAAGGGGGGGGCATTTAATAAGGACCCAAGGGTATTTTTTGTTTACACAAACGGTATTGGGTATATGGAACCCCTGCCAGAAGGGACCTGTAATATAAGAAGGTTTAAAATACATTTGGACAGGTACAGGAACTTGAGAGTTTCAGGTGGATATGGACCAAACGAAAGGGATTAGGTGTCGATGTGGTATGTTGGATGGTGAGGGGAAATCGGGCCAAAGGGCTTGTTTCCACGTTGTATTACTTTATCATTATGACTCTAAATCCACGTGGGCAGATTCCTTTAAGGGAATAGAAATGGGTGGTGGTGGGTGGTTAGTGGTATATTTCCTGATTTTCTTTGAAATCTCCATACCGTTGGGTTCTATGATACCCAAGCCGTGCGTAAGATTATATGCTTCAAATGTCCGCGTGGCCTTTTCGTAGCAATGTCAAAGATATCGGTCAGACAAGTGGATGCGGGACTGGGAGTGCGAGGAAATGTGATAAATATTTCCGACAAATATGACGGAAGATTAAACGTCTGTTTCAGGAAAGAGCGGATTAACTTAGTTTCAACGAAGTCGACAATGCCATATCGCAAGCAAAGATTGCTGGTTGGAAGAAGTGCAGATTAAAGTGCCATTCATCATGAAGGCGTCTTAAAATCGCCAGATTGTAGCGCGGGATATTAGGCGAATGGATAGACATTGGGGTTCCTTCGTTTCCAGGGAAATTCAAGGATAAGGTGGAGGGTTGATGAAAGGGAAAGAGGAAATCATGGCATCCGTGCACAAAGCAGAACCCGGGGGGGGCGAATACGAGATTGTTGATGGGTCGTGGCGAAGCTGTCGGAATTCAGGGAAGATGATGTATGTGATTGCGAATCTGGATTAGTGAAATGTCAGGACGAACTGAACCGTGCGATTATTATGAGTGAGGAGTGCGGACCAGAGTGGACATGCAGAAATTGAGTAAATGCAAGTGTGGACGCAAACGACTATGGCAGACCAAAACCACGCTACTGTTTAGAGGGCATTACATTATCTATCAAGCAGAAAATAAAATCTTGCGAAGGGACGTGACACACAGCGACAATTTGCGAACAACATTGAATTGTGGGAGACGATATTAGAGATGTTGCTGGTGAATTGTGTTTTTATAAAATATGGCAATGGGACGTCCGTCTCCTGAAATGTCAAACAAGAAATCCACGAAGAGGAAGTGGTGAAGTATCTGATCTAGTCCATCTGAATTTTAGGGTAGTGTTAAAATTTGCGCCGAAGCTGATGTAATTACGAATTTTCATTAGTGCAAGAAGCATCAACAAAGCAATCGTCAATACAGATGGCCAAACAAAATATGGGCATCGATAGGGTTGGGAGCACGACTGTGGTCAGCACTTTATTAAGCGGAAAATGGAAATTATCAAAATCGAGTGGGTAACATCACCACTTACATTAACCTGTCCATATCTTTTTCCTTCTTCATTTTTATCCTATACCATCGCTTGTCTCACTATGTTAAGTCTGTCCATCTAGTCCTTTCCTATCTCGGTCCATCGTGCATCAAAAAGTAATACTTTCTAGTGTCAATTGTCTGGTTCCATCGGTTCATCACCCTTCCGAACATGGTTCCGCCAATCACTTACCAGGCTTGATCAATCCCAGGCTATGTATAGTTAAGGTGCGAATGGATTTTTCTGCTAATTTGGGGAACGGGAGACACGGTGCGGCATATTGGAGGCAGATAATTTACCTTTCCCCTTTGTTTCCAACTTTGCTTCTGTTATGCAATAATAACATGGCATTAGCATTCACGAACATCGATACCTCTGGATGAATTGTTTTACTTGTTTTTTTCCCGAGTGGTGCATTTCTGAATTGCTTTGAGCGACGTAATAGAAACAGGAAGGCAGCTGATTCATGTTTGGTTATGTCTCGCGAAAATAACTTATTCTAATAATATATGCTGCCTGGTATTCTTTGCGGACATGGTGGTTTGCAAATAATTCCCAGAGGCGAATTGGCGTCCATTGGAGTAGCTTCCTTCTGGGAGTCAACTGAAGAATTAAACTTACCTGCGGATTTAATGCCCACAATGAACACCGCTGAGTCCAAAAACCCATCATATTCCGACTGGAGCAGATTATTGCAGACTCAGCCACAAATTGAAAGAGAGAAGTTGGTGTTCCGTTTGGGGCTGCTTTCAACAGAAGTCAGCTAAAAGACGATCCAGAAAATGATCAGTATCACGTGACAGCTGGATTTCGTCGTAATTCGTTGGGGGTAAGACGAAGCCATACGTCAAATATCATAACGTGCCAGCACCAAATGAATATTCTTGTAGATTAGTGGACCAATGTTTCAAAATTACGCTGCAATATTATTACCTAGATCCTTGAAAGCTGTCGTCATTTTCTTCACTTCTATGTAAAACAAATGCAAACAATTGCACGTTAATATTATCTGTTCCAATCAAATGCCATTTAAAAAGTATTATGTAGTAATCCATGAGACTAGATATGTTGAAATTATCGAGGATGTTGTCCGTAATGATCATGAATATGGATGATTTCATCACTCGGCCTCACTCTACTTTTATCAAAATCTGGTCAATCACTAATTTTTCGCCAAATTATGTGGGTATAGCACTGAATGGTGCATTAATTGTTTGGAGGCGTAATGTATTCCTATGTATTAATAGAATTGACGAGCTCTTTCAGTGCTGCATGATCCGAATACCTGACACGCTGACAGGAATTATTTAACCCCGGTTTACGCAATTAACAAAATGATTTTCTTCGCCAGAATCATTTTATCTGCCCTTTTACCGCAAGGTTGCATAGATGTAGTCTATTTCTTAAGCAAATAAGATAAACCCGCCATTTATGGAATTAATCTCCAGCGCCTTCACGCTGTTTGTTCTAATAGTGGACTTCATAGCTAGGGGGGTCGTGTTTGTGAACAATACAGTAAATGTTCTACTAACTTGTCAATGTACTACTGGTGTAAGACATCCTCTTCCAGAAAAGTAGGTTGTCGTTTGACTCAGGTTTGTAACTGCATTCACCGGGTGGCGCCACCAGCACTGGCTGCCTCGCCAACATTCTGTCTGTCCTTTCTTCTGTTTCTGTTATTTTAGGTGTGTGTGTTAAAAGTATGTTTTAGTGTTCCTTGGTTTTTTAATGTGGGGAGTGAGGGGAGAAGTTGAGCAAAACTTTTTTTCCGTCTCTTACTTCGACCGAAATGCAAATTGTTTTCCGTATCGTATCTCCGTCCCCACTGCGGCCTAACATCGAGGAGTTGGTGGCCTTTCCTGGCGAACGGCCCGGCGCTCAACGCGCACCGCGCGGCGCCGACGTTCACATCGCGGAGCTTGCGATCCTTTGCCGAGCTTCAACTGTGGAGTGCTCCAACCGCAGGGACTGTGGACTTTACCATCGTGAATCCCGCGGTCTCTGGTAAGAAGAGGCCGTCTTGGGAGCTCCCTGCCGCGGAAAGTTTTCAACCGTCCCGACGCGGAACTTTCGATCATCCCGACGAGAGGGCTCCGGACCGTCGGCTTCGTTTTTTTTCATTCGCCACACATTCAGTTTATTCCCTACATTCGCATGAAGCTGTTCTATGAAACTGCGAGTTAATAATGTCACTTTCTTTTATGTCGCCAGGAATGTTTGACAAATTATACTTAATCCCCTCACGGCCATTATTGTGCAGAATACGACAGATAAGCCTTGGTTTTCAAAAGCAACTCTTCTTACAGCATAGAATCATAGAAACATAGGAGCATAGAAATTAGGAGGAGGCTATTTGGCCCTTCGAGCCAGCACCGCCATTCATTGTGATCATCGCTGATCATCCACAATCAGTGACCTGTGCCTGCTTTCTTCCCATATCCCTTGATACCACTGGCCCCTGGAGCTCTATAGAACGTTCTTTTTAATTAATCCAGTGAATCCCCCTTCACTGCCTTCTGTGGCAGAGAATTCCACAAATTCACTACTCTCTGGGTGAAAAAGATTCTTCTCAATCAGTTTTAAATGGCGTCCCCTTTATTCTCAGACTGTGCCCTCTGGTTCTGGTCTCCCCGAACATTGGAAACATTTTTCCTGCCTCGAGCTTGTCCAATCTTTTTATAATTTTAAAAGTATCTATGAGATCCCCTCTCATCCTTCTAAACTCTAATACAAGCCCAGTCTTTCCAATCTTTCCTCACATGACAGTCCCTCCATCCCTGGCATTAACCTCCTGAACATACGCTACACTGCCTCAATAGCAACGACGTCCTTCCTCAAATTAGGAGACCAAAACTGCACACAATACTCCAGATGTGGTGTCACGTGGGCCCCATATAATTGCAGAAGGATCTCTCTGCTCCTATACTCAAATCCTCTCGATATAAAGCCCAAAATGGCATTAGCTTTCTTCACTCCCTGCGGTACCTGCACGTTTAATTTCAGTGACTGGTGTAGAAGGACACCAAGGTCTCGTTGCACTTCCCCTTCTTCCTTATCTGACATAGTTGAGATAATAATCTGCTTCCCTATTCTTGCCGCCAAAGCGAATAACCTCACAGTTATCTACATTTTACTGCTTCTGCCATGCATCTGCCCACTCACTCAACCTGTCCACGTCACCCTGAAACATCCTAACATCCTATTCCAGTTCACTGCCACCCAGCTGCAAATTTGCTAATGTTACTTCTAATTCCATCATCCAAATCATTAATGTATATTGTAAATAGTTGCGGCCTCAGCGCAGAGCCTTACGGCACTACACTCGCCACTGCCTGCAATCCTGAAGAACCGTTTATTCCTACCCTTTGCTTCCTGTCTGCCAACCAATTCTCTATCCATGTCAATATCCTACCCCTAATACCATGTACTCTAATTTTGCTCACCTACCTCCCGGTTGGGACCTGATCAAAGGCTTTTTGATAGTCTAGATACACTTCACCCACTGGCTCTCCTTCATCCATTTTACTTGTCACATCCTCAAAAAATTCCAGAAGTTTAGTCAAGCAGCATTTTTCCTTCATAGATCCATGCTGACTTGGACCAATCCTTTTACTTCTATGCGCCGATATTACCTTTTTAATGATTGTCTCCAGCATCCTCCACAGCACCGATGTCAGGCTAACTGGTCTATAATTCCCCGCTTTCTGTCTCGCCCCTTTCTTGGAAAGTGGGATAACAGTAGCTACCCTCCAATCCACAGGAACTGATCCTGAATCTATTGTACATTGGAAAATGATCACCAATGCGTCCACGATTTCTAGAGCTACCTCCTTGACTACCCTGGGTGCAGAGCATCAGGCCATGCGGATTAATCTACCGCCAGTCCCATCAGTCTACCAATACAATTTCTCGCCTAATGCAAATTTCTTTCCGTTCCTCTGTCACCCTAGATTCTCTTGTCTTCTAGTACATCTGGGAGGTTATTTGTGTATTCCATAGTGAAGACCGATCGGACGTACCTGTTCAACCCCTCCACTATATCCTTGTTACCCATAATAATTTCACCGGTTTCAGCCTTCAAGTGACCCAGATTTGTCTTTACTAATCTTCCCCTCTTCATACACCTAAATAATCTTTTACTGCCCATCGTTATACTCTTGGCCAGCTTCGCTATGTACCTCATCTTTTCAGCCCGTATTGCGCGTTTTGCTACCTTCTGCTTACCTTTGAAAGTTGCCCGATCCTCTGGCTTCCCGCTACATTTTCCTATGTTATACAACTTTTCTTTAGTTTTATTCCATCTCTAACTTCCATTGTTAGACACGGCTGCCTCTTACTCCCCTTAGAATCTTTCTTCCCCTTTGGAATGAAGTGATCCTGCATCATCTGGTTTATGCCCAAAAATTCCTGCCATTGCTGTTCCAAAGCCATTCCTGCTAGGATCCTTTCCCATTCGACCTTGGCCAGATCCTCTCTCATGCCATCATAGTCCCCTTTGTTCAACTGCAACACTGGCATTCATGGTTTAACATTCTCCCTATCAAATTGCAGAATAAAACTAATCATATTATGGTCACTACCTCCAAGCAGTACCTTTACCCTGATTTCCCTTATTAAATCTGGTTCATTGGACAGCACTAAATCCAGAATTGCCTTATCTCCGGTAGGCTTTAGTGCAAGCTGTTTAAAGAATCCGTCTCGAACGCACTCTACAAGCTCCCCTTCTTGGGGTCCAGCACCAACCTGATTTTCCCAGTCTACCTGCATTTTGAACTCCCCCGTAACCACTTTTTATAACCAAAATAACTTTGTTACATGCCAGTATTAACTCCTGCTGCAACTTACACCCAATAACCGAGCTACAGTTTGGGGGTCGGTAGATCACTCTCATTGGTGTCTTCTTTCCTGTACAATTCCTCAACTCTATCCACAATTACTCTACATCGTCAATCGCTATGTTGCCCCTCGCAAGGGACTGAATTTCGGCCCTCACCAACAGAACTACGCCGCCTCCTCTGCCCAACTGTCTGTCATTTCTATAGGACGTATATCTCTGAATATTCAATTTCCAGTCCTGATCCTTCTGCAGCCACGTTTCTGTAATCCGGAAATTGCCATATCTACCAATCTCGAAATGAGCCTCAAGCTCATCCACTTTACTTCTCATGGAGATTTGCTTAAATTACCTAAGGATATTAATCAGAGATTTTTGCAATTTTGTCAGTCATTATATTCATCAAAAATAACAGATAGCTCTGCGCAGATGCAAAACTTTTTGCAGGAATGTAACCTTCCTGGTTTGAATGTGAGTGATAGAAATGCACTGGGCGCAGAAATAACTATGAAAGACTTTGAAGAGACCATTAAATCCATGAAAAATGGGAAGACTCCTGGCCATGATGGCTTAAATAACGAATTTCATAAAAAAATTAGTGATTTGATCTCTCCACGTTTGCAAACTGTATATAGTCACGCCTTTAAACAACAGAGATTACCGCAAACTCTGACTGAATCAACAATAATCCTCATTCCTAAAAAAGATAAGGATTCTGAAGACCCTGGTTCGTATAGGGCGATAGCTCTTTTAAATACTGATCAAAAGATATTAGCGAAAATCTTAGCTCATAGATTAAGTCTAGTTATAGATAAATTGATACACCCCGATCAATCAGGCTTTATAGCCAAACGATATTCATTTTTCAATTTGAGACGCTTGTTCAATATAATATATTCAAATAGACTTTAAACGAAGATTTAGCAATCATCTCGCTAGATGCTGAAAAAGCATTTGTTCAAGTAGAATGGCCTTATCTTTTCTCAGTGATGGAAAATTTTCAACTAGGTGAAAATTTTTGTTCATGGGTGAAACTTTTATATACATCCCCAACAGCTAGAATATTAACTAATCAAATGCTGTCATCCAAATTTCATTTATCTAGGGGTTGTAGACAAGGATGCCACTATCACCGCTTCTAGTTGCCCTTATTATAGAACCACTTGCTGAGAGTATTAGATCAAATTCAGATATTCATGGCTATAACAATAAATATACAACCAATAACATTTCTTTATATGCGGATGATGTATTAATATATATTACAAAGCCAGAAATTAGCATTCCGAATTTATTAAATCTCATAACTCAATTTGGTTAATTTTCAGGTTATAGAATTAACTGGTACAAAAGTGAAATTATGCCAATAATGGAGCATAATCCGGCCATACTTCAACAATTTCCTTTTAAAATTGCCTATGAAAAGTTTAAATATCTTGGAATTTACGTGACTAGGAAATATACTTCTTTATCATATCATCATCATATATATACAGCCGGAAACAGGCCTTTTCGGCCCACCAAGTCCGTGCCGCCCAGCGATCCCCGTACATTAACACTATCGTACACCCACTAGGGACAATTTTTACATTTACCCAGCCAATTAACCTACATACCTGTACGTCTTTGGAGTGTGGGAGGAAACCGAAGATCTCGGAGAAAACCCACGCAGGTCACGGGGAGAACGTACAAACTCCTTACAGTGCAGCACCCGTAGTCAGGATCGAACCTGAGTCTCCGGCGCTGCATTCGCTGTAAAGCAGCAACTCTACCGCTGCGCTACCGTGCCGCCCTTTATTTAAATTAAATTTTCCTCCTTTACTCACTAAATTACACAGAAATATCCAATTTTGGAAAACACTTCCTATATCATTAGTTGGTCTTAGTAATGCTATAAAGATGATCTTTCTCCCACAGCTACTATACTTATTTCAAGCAATTCCGATCTATCTTCCAAAAAAGTTTTTTTTTTAAATTGATTCAATTGTTACTAATTTTATTTGGGACTACAAGACTCATAGAATAAATAAAAGACATCTATGTAAGTCTAAAACTAATGGAGGAATTGCCTTACCTAACTTCTTATTTTATTATTGGACGGTTAATATTAAAAATATAACCTGCTGGTTGGATGATTCTGATCAACAACCGGATTGGTTAAAGATGGAGAAAGAGGATTGTTTACCATTTGATATTGGTGCGATCCTCTTAGCTCCAATAAATTTAAATAAAAAAACATATGGAGGTAATCCCATTATACACAGTGTTATCCGTACCTGGAAACAATTAAATCTTACGTTAAAATTGAGCAAATTACCTTTTTTCCTTCCTATTGCGAATAACCCTTCTTTTAAACCGTCTGTCTTAGATAGACGATTTGCTCAATGGAAAAGTTATGGAATTAAAAGGGTGGGAGATCTTTATCATAAGGGAACTTTTCTTTCTTTTCAGGATTTACAGCAGAAGTACGGATTACATGTTAATAATTATTTTAGATATTTACAATTTAGAGATTATGTAAAATTACACATGCAAGAATATAAGTTTAGAGATCCAGAAACAAATAAATTAATATCCTTTATTTATAATACTCTCCTTGACACTGACATTCCGTCATCAGAATGTTATAGACGAGCATGGGAGGACGAATTGAATCAACTCATAATGCAAGATATATGGGATGAAAGTTTACAACATATACACCAATGTTCATTAAATACTAGACATTCCTTAATACAATTTAAAATCCTATTTGTGATAAATGTCAATTTCAAGAAGCTAATTTAACTCATATTTTCGTAACTTGTATAAAAATGCAAAACTTCCGGTTGGAGATTTTTAAAATAGTTTCTAAAGTTATTAACAAACAATTGGATATGGATCCAAAATTAATTATATTAGGATTATCAGAACATACTACAAATTCTACAACAAGTCAGGTACATTTTCTTGATTACAGTCTAATAACTGCGAAAAAATTAATACTTAAATTTTGGGAAAAAACAATAACCCTCACAATTAAAATGTGGACTACGGAAATGACAGAGACCCTGCATTTGGAAAAAATAAGACTTGCCTTAATTGACAAACCTGAGTTATTTTTAAAAATATGGTCTCCATTTATTGAATTTTTAGAAAAGTAAATGGGTTTGGCACAGGACTAAAATAAAAATTTTAAATTAAAAGTTGAAACTTGAGTTAGGGGTTGGATGTACAACTGTGGTTATTGTCTCCCGGATCTACTCCCTTTAATCTTTATAGTTATATCTTTTTTTAAATCCTCTTATTCTCTCTTCCCAATAGTTTATAGTTTTTTTTATTTTTACTTTCTCTCTTTAAAAATTTAAAAATTGAAGCTATGTAAGAACTGTAACAAATGTGTCTTTTATTTCTATTTGTACATATGCTTTTCAAAAAAAATTTAAATAAAAAAAAAAAAAAAAAAAGAATCTTTCTTCCCCTTTGGAATGAAGTGATCCTGCATCATCTGGTTTATGCCCAAAAATTCCTGCCATTGCTGTTCCAAAGCCATTCCTGCTAGGATCCTTTCCCATTCGACTTTGGCCAGATCCTCTCTCATGCCATCATAGTCCCCTTTGTTCAACTGCAACACTGGAATTCCTGGTTTAACATTCTCCCTATCAAATTGCAGAATAAAACTAATCATATTATGTTCACTACCTCCAAGCGGTACCTTTACCCTGATTTCCCTTATTAAATCTGGTTCATTGGACAGCACTAAATCCAGAATTGCCTTCTCTCCGGTAGGCTTTAGTGCAAGCTGTTTAAAGAATCCGTCTCGGACGCACTCTACAAGCTCCCCTTCTTGGGGTCCAGCACCAACCTGATTTTCCCAGTCTACCTGCATTTTGAACTCCCCGTAACCACTTTTTATAACCAAAATAACTTTGTTACATGCCAGTATTAACTCCTGCTGCAACTTACACCCAATAACCGAGCTACAGTTTGGGGGTCAGTAGATCACTCTCATTGGTGTCTTCTTTCCTTTACAATTCCTCAACTCTATCCACAATGACTCTACATCGTCAATCGCTATGTTGCCCCTCGCAAGGGACTGAATTTCGGCCCTCACCAACAGAACTACGCCGCCTCCTCTGCCCAACTGTCTGTCATTTCTATAGGACGTATATCCCTGAATATTCAATTTCCAGTCCTGATCCTTCTGCAGCCACGTTTCTGTAATCCGAAAATTGCCATATCTACCAATCTCGAAATGAGCTTCAAGCTCATCCACTTTACTTCTCATACTTCGCGCATTCATATATAGTGCTTTTAATCCTTTGCTCGTCTCACCTTTCACATCGATCCTCGTTGCACTTGACCATTCTCTCCTATTCCTTCATGTGCTTTCTGCCACCTTAATTCTAGGGTCTTTCTTAACTTTTCGTATACACTATTTCCCTTTAAATCCATGCGTGTCTATCCCATTTGACACGCCCCCCCCCCTCCCACTACACACTATATAGTTTAAAACCACACGTGTAGCAGTGACAAAGCAATAGCCCAATTCTTCGAATTCCATGTCTCGGACCGATAGATTATCGTTAATTCACACCATTAGATCCACAAGTCAGTGCATATTTTTTAAGGCAGATAGATACATTATTGATTAGAAAGGGTGTCATGTGTTTTGGGCAGAATGCAGCAAAATGGGATTAGGAGGCAGAGATCAGCGGTGATTGAATTGCGTATTGGACAATGGGCCAAATGGCCTAATTCTACTCCTATAACTTGTGGACTTGTTTTCATTAATATCAATCTAATCTCGTACTATATTGAATAATTCTTACTGCCCCATAAGTTCAAACGTTCCACGCGCAATACATCCATTATTTTACAATTATACAATGGTCTGTTGGAAAGAGGAAAACATAAAAGCACTATTATTCGTGTTATCTTGATATTGACACTCCTCTAAGATGTCAACAAATTCCTGTACTTACTGTCAACGGACGGGCCGCGGAGCGGCAGTTGGGTCGAGAAGGACAGGCCTTTGTCACGGCGTCAGGCAAAAGAGGGCTGTGCCTGACAAGTCTGCATGCACCTTTCCCGGAGTTACGTCCTCGCCCAGGTGTCACCAGAGAGGGGTACGCACTGTCCACGGAGGATACCATAAGAGACTTCCGGGATTGCTGGGCACCTCGGGGCGTGCAATGTATCCTTGACGAGAATTGTAATATAATTATTTAATATTCAGTATATATGGAATTGAAGATTCTTTGTTTTACGTTGTATTGTGGTGGTGGGTTTATTGGTATTGATTTGTATTGTACATATTATTATTGTAAATAATTCAATGGATTTATTTTAGATTTTAAAAAGTGAACGGGCCGCGGAGATGTGGTCCGGCCGCAGGGGAGACGGTAGCGCCGTGAAGTGTAGGCCGTGTACCTGCGGGTCGGGCCGATGACTGGCCACTGAGAACAACGCCCCGGGCAGAGGCGCTGCGGCCGAGGAGAGTCGGCTGGGCCGAAGACGGCCGTGAAAGAGACTCGGCGGTGTGAGGGTGGGGTGGGGTTTCGGGAAGAGCTGAAGAGCGAGAGAGAAGAAAACTCTAGACTCGTAAGCCCATCCCACTGTTGGTGATAGGGATCTATTGTAGAAAATTTGGGATATGCTCCCCATACGGAAAATAATGACCTAATCAGGGATAGATAGCACAGCATTTTTCCTGGCACGTCGTGTCTACTTGAGAAATTTAGAAATAATTTTACTTTGGATGGGGTGGCTGGTGGGCTGAATGGCGAAGACCAACTCAATATTTATTCTATCCAGGAGATGGACGTCAAAATAAGTGGTGCCAGAATAAGTGAGCAGCAAGGACAATTTAAAGTAACCGGGAAAAATGCAGGCGCAGTTGCGGCTCAGCAATTATCCATTGCTGCTGCTTTAAGTTGCAGAAAGTGAGAGAAATCGGTATAAAATTGTTCAACCCAGGAATTCTGCCAATTTGAAAAATATAGTAGTGGAGGATTACTTGTTCAATCTATGTTCTCGAATGAAACGAATGTCTCTAGAACCTTCCTGATGATGGTCAAGTTTCTCACAGTTAGGGCTTTTATTGTGTGAACGGGGCACTGGAAACCAGGGGATAATATCATTGGAGGGTGCGTGATGTGCGAAAGAACTGGACAATTGGAATAAGGGTATCAATCTAAATATGAGAATATTTGATCATGGCAGAGGAGGTAGGAAGAATTGACCAAACGCAATACTTTACTTTGCGGATCCTTTCTATGATTTGGAAGAGGGCATTGCGGTGTTACGACACTATCAGATTCGATACCTTAGAGGAGAGAACTATTGAGACCAAGTAGGATAGCATATTCCCTCCCACGCTTTGTCCTGAACATCCTCTCCTCCAAACCCTCACCCACCCCACAAAACGTCTGAAGAAAGCATCCGAAACGTCATCTATCCATGTTCTTCAAAGATACCGCCTGACCCGCAGAGTGACTCCTGTACTTTTGTATTTATTTGTCAAACTGCATCAGCAGTTTCTTATTTCTATGAGAGGGGCCCAGTATTCGTTGTGGGATGCAGAGTGCGAAAGAGGTGGTGCCGGAGAATTACAGTCTGGCCGCTGTCGTGCAGAAGCGATTAGACAATAGACAATAGACAATAGACAATAGGTGCAGGAGTAGGCCATTCAGCCCTTCGAGCCAGCACCACCATTCAATGCGATCATGGCTGATCACTCTCAATCAGTACCCCGTTCCTGCCTTCTCCCCATACCCCCTCACTCCGCTATCCTTAAGAGCTCTATCCAGCTCTCTCTTGAAAGCATCCAACGAACTGGCCTCCACTGCCTTCTGAGGCAGAGAATTCCACACCTTCACTACTCTCTGACTGAAAAAGTTCTTCCTCATCTCCGTTCTAAATGGCCTAACCCTTATTCTTAAACTGTGGCCCCTTGTTCTGCACTCCCCCAACATTGGGAACATGTTTTCTGCCTCTGATGTGTCCAATCCCCTAATTATCTTATATGTTTCAATAAGTTCCCCCCTCATCCTTCTAAATTACAGTGTATACAAGCCTAATTGCTCCAGCCTTTCAACATACGACAGGCCCGCCATTCCGGGAATTAACCTAGTGAACCTACGCTGCACGCCCTCAATAGCAAGAATATCCTTCCTCAAATTTGAAGACCAAAACTACACACAGTACTCCAGGTGCGGTCTCACCAGGGCCCGGTACAACTGTAGAAGGATCTCTTTGCTCCTATACTCAACTCCTCTTGTTACGAAGGCCAACATTCCATTGGCTTTCTTCACTGCCTGCTCTACCTGCATGCTTCCTTTGAGTGACTGATGCACTAGGACACCCAGATCTCGTTGAACATCCCCTCTTCCTAACTTGACACCATTTAGATAATAATCTGCCTTTCTATTCTTACTTCCAAAGTGAATAACCTCACACTTATCTACATTAAACTGCATCTGCCATGTATCCGCCCACTCACACAACCTGTCCAAGTCACCCTGCAGCCTTATTGCATCTTCCACACAATTCACATTACCCCCCAGCTTAGTATCGTCTGCGAATTTGCTAATGGTACTTATAATCCCTTCATCTAAGTCATTAATGTATATCGTAAATAACTGGGGTCCCAGCACCGAACCTTGCGGTACCCCACTGGTTACTGCCTGCCATTCCGAAAGGGACCCATTTATCCCCACTCTTTGCTTTCTGTCTGTCAACCAATTTTCTATTCATGTCAGTACCCTACCCCCAATACCATGTGCTCTAATTTTGCCCACTAATCTCCTATGTGGGACGTTGTCGAAGGCTTTCTGAAAGGCGTGGTACACCACATCCACTGACTCTCCCCTGTCAATTTTCCTAGCTACATTCTCAAAAAATTCCAATAGATTCGTCAAGCATGATTTCCCCTTCGTAAACCAAGCTGACTCGGAATGATCTTGTTACTGCTATCCAAATGCTCAGCAATTTCGTCTTTTATAATTGACTCCAGCATCTTCCCCACCACTGATGTCAGACTAACTGGTCTATAATTACCCGTTTTCTCTCTCCCTCCTTTCTTAAAAAGTGGGATAACCTTTGCTATCCTCCAATCCACAGGAACTGATCCTGAATCTATAGAACATTGAAAAATGATCTCCAATGCTTCCACTATTTCTAGAGCCACCTCCTTAAGTACCCTGGGATGCAGACCATCAGGCCCTGGGGATTTATCAGCCTTCAGTCCCATCAGTCTACCCAAAACGATTTCCTGCCTAATGTGGATTTCCTTCAGTTCCTCCATCACCCTAGGTTCTCCGGCCCCCAGAACATTTTGGAGATTGTGTGTATTTTCCTCAGTAAAGACAGATCCAAAGTAACGGTTTAACTCGTCTGCCATTTCTTTGTTCCCCATAATAAATTCCCCTGCTTCTGTCTTCAAGGGACCCACATTACGGCAGACCGCATCTGAACATGCCATTTTTGCGGATTTGATGACGAACTGGAATTGGTTTGAACTGAGTGGAGAGCTGCGCGTTTAGAGTGGTGACCTTGGTATGGTGAATGGAGAGATTACAGCGGTTGATGTCTCGCAGGATCAGCTGGCATTAATGAGCTGAGTTTAATCCGGGATGTTGGAGACCTGAGACATTTTCCTCGTGTTGGATAAATAGACACGCAGGAGAAAGTGACTAAAGAAGAGTTCCGAAACATGATGAGTACCAACTTATATGAGCGATCGGAATAGTTAACGAAATGGTTGAAAGGAAAATCAACTCATTAATTCAATATGCAAACGGCAAGGAATAGTAAAACGACTCCCGGTATGTTAGGAGTAAGGAGACGCGACAAATTGACATAAGTGGTGACTGAGCACCTGTTGCCAAATATATAGCACGAGGTAGTTCGTGACGGAAGAAGAGGTATGGATCATTTCACGCCCCGAGTTCAATGATCCGTTGGTGGTAAACGGGTAGTGGCTGCAGCTGTATATGTGTTAGGGTATGTGTCATAAGTGATAGGGCTGATGCGGTAACGACGTGGATGAAGGTACCTCAGAGGAGAGAGGGAAGGAAGTGTATAACATGGTTTCGGGCTGAGCTGGGGTATAGGACTGAAGAATTAGACAGTACAGGAAGAGCGGGAAACGTTCAATAGAGTATTGAAAGGCAGGAAGAATGTCCGATGATGGGAAATTTGTGAAAAATGTCCGAAGAGAAGCCGAACTGTTCAGGACCATTATATAAACTGGAAGCTCATGAGATACCGCATTATAAACATTCGTGGAAATGAATGCAATCGGGTAGTTGCCTTCCTATCAAAAAAGGTATTCTGGGCAATGCACTGCAGGGATACGTTAGGTAAGTTATTATGAAGTGGACGTTATATAGTCGATCATGCGTAATAACTAGTAAACTGTGGCGGCTCCCAAGGGTCGGGCCATTCCACTATCCAACCCCTCGACAAGGGAATGGACTAGTCCGGGGCGTCCCTTAGCTACAGTGATAAAGGGGTTCAGGCGCGATCCTTCTCTTGCAGACCCGATAGAACAAGAGAGCAACAGCTAATAAAATTCCTCCGAAATACCAGGCTCCTCGCCTTCATTTCAGGCTTATCGCCGCGCCAAATTGGTGACCCCAACGCTCCATTGGTGTCATAACGGAGTCAAAAGACAGAGCCGCCCGTCCGTCCGCCTCACAGACCGACCGGGCCCTCTCTCTCGACGCGGTCTCCGTTAAACTACCGACGTTCAGGACCGTCCGGCCTCACGTCTGGTTTCAGTACGCAGAGGCCCAGTTTCAACTGCGGGGTATTATGGTGGATGACACCCGCTACTTCTACCTGGTGGGGGCCCTCGACCAAGACACGGCCGGAGAAGTTACTCAGTTCCCCGGCCGCCGATAAATACCTCGGCCTTAAGGAGCTTCTGCTCCTGATTTACGGGCTCAGCAGGATGGAACGGGCTGCCAGGCTCCTTCATATGGAGGGCCTAGGCGACCGGCGACCATCAACCCTCCTTAATGAGAATGTCGCGCTGCTGGATGGGCACACGCCGCGCCTCATGTTTGAGTACGTTTACCTGCATCTGCTGCCGGCCGACATCCGTCTGCAGCTCACCGACGCCTCGTTCTCCGACACCCGACCCCTCGCCAGGCGCGCTGACGCGGTGTGGATGGCGCGCCGGGATGACGTCAGCGCGCTGGCCGTCACTCCGGCAGCGCCCGATTTCCTCCGGTTGGGCGGGGGAACTGTGGAGGGAGTGACAGCCGAGCCCCGGAGGCACGTGCGACACCCCCCCCCAGCGGCCGTTGCGTGTCCCGCACCTGCAGTCCCGCACAGGTAGGCGTCAGGCAGCACCAGCAGGAGGCACTGGTGCTATTGCCACCAGCGGTGGGGTGCTGCAGCCCGACAATGCCGCCAGCCGTGCACGTTCCCGGGAAACGACGGGGCCTTCGACCAATAGTTCCCGCGGCGTCCGGCACGATTCGCCGCCTCTTCGCCTGGGATAGGCGCTCTGGGGGTCGATTCCTCGTGCATACCGGGGTGGAGGTGAGTGCCCTGCCCCCTTCGCTGGTAGACATTTGTTCCGGTAAGCGGGGGCCCGTCCTCACCGCGGCGAATGGCAGCCCCATCCGTACATTTGGGATTTCAACGGTCCCAATCGTTTTTGGCTCCTGTCATTTCTCGTAGCAGTTTACCATCGCCGATGTCACCCTGCCGTTGGTCGGTGGCGACTTCCTCCAACAGTTGCTCGTTGCCGACTTCCTCCAGGCCCAGTCCCTCCTGGTGGACGTCAAGAGGCAGCGCTTGGTCCACGCCGCCGCGATGGAGGCAATCGCGCTACGTCTGGATGGGCCGATTGCACGCCCCTGTCGTCCGTGGATTCCTGTTTTGCTCGGGTCTTGGCCGAGCTCCCGGACATGCTGACCCCACAGTTCCGGTCGTCGTCGCCCAAGCACGGGGTGGTGCATTTCATATCAACGTCCGGCCCACCCCTCCGCGCACGAGCACGCCGACTGCCGCCTAATAAGCTACTTCTGGCACGGCACGGGTTCCGCACAATGGAGTCCTTGGGGATCATCCGCCCTTTGAACAGCCCATGGGCGTCCCCACTCCACATGGTCCCCAAGGCAAGTGGAGACTGGAGACCCTGCGGGCATTATTGGTGGCTGAGTGCCTCTAACGCCGCAGACCGATACCCCATGCCCCACATCAAGGACTTCAACGACCATTTGGCCGGGGGTACTATCTTCCCAAAAGTGCATTTGGTGCGGGGTTATTACCAGATCCCGGTCCACCCGGAGGATGTGCCCAAGACGGCAAGCATTATGCCGTTTGGATTGTATGAGTTCGATCGGATGCCAATCGGCCTTAAGAACGCCGCGCAGTGTTTTTAACGGTTAATGGAGGGGGTGTGTCGAGGTCTCGAGTTTCTGTTCATCTACCTCAAGACATCTTGGTGGCCAGCCGCTCACGGCAGGAACAATGTGCCCACCTCTGGCAGCTCTGTCAGTGGCTCCGCGAGCATGGTTTGGCTGTCAACCTCGCCAAGTGCCGGTTTGGGATGACCACGATCGAATTTCCCGGGCACCGCATGACTTCGCAAGACGCGGATCCCCTGCCGGACAAGGTCAACGCCATCTGCCGGTTTCCCCGTCCTTCCTCTGTGCGCGGCCTACAGGAGTTCGTCGGCATGGTGGCCTTTTATCACCGTTTTGCGCCCTCCGTGACCCACATCATGCGGCCGCTGTATCATCTTCTGGCGGGTAGGCGTAAGGACGTCGAGTGGACCGACGAGGCGGTGGTAACATTTCACGGCGCGAAGAAGGCTCTTGCTCAGGCTGCGCTGCTGGCTCACCTGCGGGAGGATGCCCCGACCGTCCTTACGGTGGACGACTCGGAGTCGGCGGTTGATGCCGTGCTGGAACAACTGACGGACGGTGATTGGCTGCCCCAGGTCTTCCTCAGCAGGCACAGCAACCACGCCCAGAGGAAGTACAGCGCATTCGACCGCGAGCTCCTTGGTCTTTACCTGGCGGTACGTCGCTGCCGCTACTTCCTGGAGGGCCGCCCATTCACCACTTACATGGACCACAAGCCGCTCACCTTCGCCCTGGCAAAAGGTTTCCGACCCGTGGTCCGCACGGCAGCAGCGGCAGTTCACCACCTCCATCCGCTTCATCGAGGAAGGAGATCCGGGTGGCTGACATCCCACCCCGCCTTCGACGCCGTTTTCGAGGTGGCGCCCGGCATTGAATATTCTGCCCCGGCGGAGGATCAGCTCACGGATGTTGAGATGCCCGCCTGCCAGACTGCCATTTCCGGTCTTCGCCTTGATGATGTGCCTTTCGGCCCTGGAGGTGCAATAATACTCTGCGATGTGTCGTCTGGTCAGCCGCGTCGCGTCGTCCCTGCCGCCTGGTGCCGGAGGGTTTTCGACGTGATCCACGGGCTGGCTCACCCATCTATCTGGGCGATGACGGCAGTTGAGGTTGCTCGCTTCATGTGGCACGGTCTGCACAAGCAGGTTAGCAACTGGGCCCGCACTTGCTTGCTGTGCCAGACGTTAAAAATACAGCCACACATCCGGGCGCCCCTCCAGGAGTTCGGTATACCACGCCGGCGGTTCGACCACCTGCACTTGGAAATTGTGGGGCCTCTCCCACCGTCTGGAGGCATCGCCCACCTCCTCACGGTGGTGGACCGCTTCAAGCGGTAGCCGCAGGCCATACCGCTGTTCGATATTTCGACAGCGACAAGCGCTCGTGCATTGTTCGCAGACTGGATTGCTCGCTTTGGGGTGCCGGTGGACATATCCTCGGATCGGGGGCCATAGTTCACCTCTGAGCTGTGGGTATTCTGCTGCACCACACCACGGCCTATCAACCGAAGGCAAACGGGCTGGTGGAGAGGTTCCACCGGCAGCTCAAGGCAGCGCTGAAGGTGCGAATCTCCGGCCCGGACTGGATGTACGCACTGCCGTGGGTCTTCCTGGGCATCCGAACTACCCCTAATGAGGACTTGGCCTCATCTTCGACGTAGCACGTTTACGGGTCGCCGCTCACGGTGCCCGGGGAGTTCGTGCCGTCGGCGCCGTGGAAGCAGGGACCACCCTCACCCACCCTAAAGCGCCTTCGCGAACGAGCTGGCAGGCTCGCGCCCGTGCCGACTTTCTGCCATGGGACATTCCGCCCGCACGTATCTTCGGCCCTCCGGGACTACCCCTATGTTTTTCAGCGACGTGACCTCCACAGGACGCCGTTCCAGAAGCCGTATGACGGCCCGTTCCGGGTGCTGGAGGACGGACAGACAACCTTTGTGCCGGACATGGGGGTCCGGGCGGAGGCCGTGTCGATTTACCGGTTGAAGTCGGCACATATGGACATTGACCACTCGGTGCTGGTTGCCCAGCCTCGGCCACGAGGTCGCCCTCCTTCGCGGTTCCCTCCATCTGTCCCTCCACCTGTGCCTCCGCCGACCCCTCTGTCGGCCGACTTCCGTACGTGGTCCTGTCGTGTTGTGCGCCCGCCCATGCGTTTCGTGCCTCCTGTCCTGTGGCAGCTCCCAAGGGTCGGGCCATTCCACTATCAAACCCCTCCGCACTGGAATGGACTAGTCCGGGGGCGGCCCTTAGCTATAGGAATAACGGGCAGGGATTTAGGCGCGATCCTTCTCTTGAAGACCCGACTGGACAAGAGAACAAGAGAGTTAATAAAATTCCACCCGAAACACCTAGCTCCTCGACTTCATTTCTGGCTCATCGCCGCGTGGCAAAACTAATTCATGGTAGTCAATCCATTCAGTCACAATTTCGCCGATTACGGTCGCCATCTGCGTGCGTCACGGTGCGTCACGGGTATCATACTGAATAATATTTGATGAAATCGAACCATTTAACATGAATTATTTGCATGGTGTTATAGCACTCTCTTAATACCGAAGCATTTATTAATGTGTGTATATAAATATTTACACAGTGTATCCATTATATCCAATTACCTTTCGCTTTTATGTGCAACTTTTCCTCTGTTAAGGATGCATTTCGTCAAAGAAGGGGAAAGATATGATGACACGATACGTAGATAAGGAATGAAATCTCCTTTAATGTTTACACAAATCCAACAGTCGTGGATTTAAAACACGACCATTTATATTTCAATTTCTCAGCCTTCCTTCAGAATATTAGTTACCAGCTGACGTTAATACTTGTTTTAAGGATAGAAATGTCGCATGCAACCTTAAACCATTGCACATTCACGTATATTTGAAATATATTCCATGGGTGTGAATGACCCTTGGGACGCATTGCCAAATCAGGCATTTTGTCGCGTATTATAGAATGACGGAGCATTTGTTTTTATTTACTACTGAGATCAAAACTCTTCGGGGAAGTTGGGCAAATCTAACATTTTTGTGGTACTAGTCATATAGTTTAGGCATATTGATGCAATCAACTGAAATTAAAAATTGGAACGCAATACGTGCATGTAAGTCAGATACAAGTACATTTGCAGTTATATTTTGCAATTCCGTAAATCCACTCAAAGCATACGCACAAATTATATCACTTTGTTGATATTAATTATTGTCCGAGATGAAGCAATCGCAATTGTGTTTTTCTCGGTTTGTTTGGTGTTCATTTTTTAATTTTATTTTTAGATTTAGAGATACAGCGCAGAAGCAGGCCCTTCGGCCCACCGGTTCCGCGCCGCCCCGCGATCCCCGCACATTAACGGTATCCTACACCCACTAGGGACATTTCTTTACATTTGCCAAGCCAATTAACCTACAAACCTGTACGTTTGTGTACGATAAATATTTCGTGTTGTCCAATATAAATGAAAATAATCATCCTCTGGGTGTAGCTGGATAACAGTTAAATAGATTAAAATAAACGGTATGTAGATACCCACCCAAATCGGATATATTATCTTCGGATTGATTTAAATCTGGAAGCCAAAAGCCGGAGACACACAATGTTAGCCATCAATGGTAAATCCCTGTCATTCTACATCGATCTACAATCTTTCAATGTAACTTCAATTAAATATGATTTCGTTTTGAATAAGGGCGGCATAATGCATGACTATTACAGAAAGTGGAGATAAAACCACGTGGGTACATATATACACATATATACAACTATATATATATAGACACAAACACATATCTACAAATACAAACACACACACACACAGACACACACACACACACAAACACACACATATATATATAGGTGTGTGTGTGTGTGTGTGTGTGTGTGTGTGTGTGTGTGTGTGTGTGTGTGTGTGTGTGTGTGTGTGTGTGTGTGTGTGTGTGTGTGTGTGTGTGTGTGTGTGTGTGTGTGTGTGTGTGTGTGTGTGTGTGTGTGTGTGTGTGTGTGTGTGTTTTGTGTATGTGTATATGCCCGCCGGGAGGTATAGTCCCAGCTCCCGCACGGCCCCTGCCGCCGTTCGCCGTACCGCCGCTCCCCGGCGATCAGCGCTGCACGCACGCGGCACAGGTATGTTGCTTTCGCCGCCAACGGGTCCACGGACCGGTTGGGATTGCTACTCCCGTCACGGCCCCGGGGGCGAACCGTGCTAAATAACGGTTACAATGAGCGGTAGCGTTGCTGGGCCCGAGGGCAGGGGAGGATGGGTGAGGGGGGGAGGGGTGAGTGGAGGGCGTTGTGGGGGGGGGCAATAGAGGAGGAGGTGGGAGTGGAGGGAGGGGAAGTGGGGGAAGTGGAGGGGGAGGGGTGGCGAGGGAGGGGAAACGGAGCAGTAGGTCAGGAAGAGGGGGGAGTGGTGGAGGAGGAGGGTGGGCGGAGCGGGAGTGGAGGGGGATGTAGGGAATTGAAGGTGAGGGGGGGAGGGTGGGGGAGTAGAGGGAAGGGCAATGGGGGTAGGTGGTGTGCGGGGAGGCGCGAAGGGGGATTGGGGGTGGGGTAGGGGAGTTGGGGGGAGTAGGGGTGGGGAGTGCAGGGGGTGGAGGGGTCAGTGTGGAAGTAGTGGGTGATTGGGGAGGGAGGAATAGCAGTGGGTGACGGGGTGGGGAGGGGGCGGAGTGGGTGAATGGAGGAAGTGGAGTTGGACAGGGGGGCTTAGGGGCAACGGAGTGGGTGTGGGTGATGGAGGGGTGAGGGGGTGGAAGATGTGGGTGAGTGGGGGAGCGGGGTTGGGGTGGATGGGGAGGGAGGGTGTGGTGGGTAAGGGAGGGGGTGGAGTGGGTGAGTGGCATGGGGAGGGGGGATGGAGTGGGTGAGGGAGTGAGGGGTGGAGTGGATGAGGGGTGGAGTAAGTGGGGGGTGGGGATGCAGTGGATGCTGGGGATGGTGGGGTGAGGGGGGAAGAAGTGGGTGAGTGGGGGGAGGGAGGGGGATGGAGTAGGTGATTGTAGGGCTGGGGATGGGGGATGGAGTGGGGTGGTGTAGGTGAGTAGGGATGGGGAGGGTGGGGTAGGAGGATGGAGAGGTTGTGTGGGGGTGGGCATGGAGTGGGAGAATGGGGTGAGGGAGGGGTGGAGTGGGATGAGGTGGCGGGTGTAGTGGGTGAGGGGATTGAGTGGGTGAGGGGGGATGGAGTGGCTGAGTGGGGGGAAGGGGATGGAGTGGATAAGGGGGATGGTGTGGTGAGGGGGGATATTGGTGAGTCAAGGGAGGGAGGGGGGATGGAGTGGGTGAGGGATGGGTGGAGTGGGTGAGTGGGATGGAGAGGGGTATGGAGTGGGTGAGGGTGGAGAATGGGATGGAGTGGGTGAGGGAGGAGGAGTGTGAGTGTGGGGGGTGAAGTGTGTGAGTAGGGTGGCGGGAGTGTGGATAGAGTGGGTGAGTGGGGGGAGGAGGAAGTGGAGTGTGTGAGTGGGGTGGTGCCGGTGAGCCCCAAACAGTGGAGTGGGGTGAGGAGATGGGGGAGGGTATGGGGGAGGGGTCAACAGTGGGATTGAGGGGAGATGGAGTGGGTGAGCGGGGGGGGGGGGAAGGGGAGGAGGGCCGGGTGATACACCAATGCAGGAGAGCTTTGGGCCCAACGGACGGCCGTCGGATCCGACGACTGCGGTTGGGGGATGGTTGCCAATTTGTGTTCAGATACGGCGTGTCCGCAGTTGGGGGAGGGTTGCCAAATTGGCTTCATCTGCGGCACGTGCGCAGTGGTGGAGGGCTGCCACTTTGTTTTCAGCTCCGAGCACACGATCGACGGCCGATTGGTCCGGATCGCACTTGGGGGGAGCGCCGACGCTTCCCGCTCTGATTGCTTGCCGGCAAGTCCTGATTTGCTCCTGTCGTGCACCCCCACGTGGAATCCATTGATTGACTACAACCTTCGCGCTCTAGACCTGATTAGCCCGGTTCCTTACGTCGGGTCGAATGATGGGCTCCGACCTCCCGCTCGACTACCAATTGGTCCGGGTCCCTCATGGGGTGAGCAGTTTCCTCCCGCTCAAAGCAACTGTCGTCGCAGTCGAACTGACACTGCTGCTGAACGATGGCACAGTCTCGAAGATCTCTAACAGAGGATTTTACACATAAAAAGCAAAAACATCCCAGAAGGATTTATTTTATTTTTAAGCAAAAAACGCCATTTATTTCAAAGAGCAACCGCGATTTTCCCATTTTACGATGGGAACCCAACGAGGGATGCGCGTCGAGCTGGATGGAAAAATGGGGAGCCGTTCCCCTTCGCCGTCGCTGCCGCTCGCCGCCCATCAGTGCTGCACGCAAGGGCCACGGATAAATGGCTTTCGCTGCCAACGTGTGCACGGAGCGTTCCGGTTGCTGTGCGCGCGTTATTGCTCTGCGCCTCCGCAGTTGGGGGCCCGTTTATGTTGAGAGGGGATGGGTTCGGTGAGTTGGAAGGGGAGGGGAAGTGGGGGTGGGGGAGAGGAGGGAGGGGTGGGTGAGGGGGTATGGAAGGGGAGGGGTAGGAAGAAGTGGGGGTGGGGGGAAGGGAGAGTGGGGTGGGGAGGGGGATGGGAGGGCGGGAGTGGGGACGGGGTAGTGTGGTGGAGTGGATAAGTGGGGGGAAGGCGCGGGAGATAAGGGGGATTGAGTTGGTGGGGTAACGATGCTAGACCAATAGAGGAAAGACTTTAGGTCCACGGCTTGCTCTGGCTGCAGCGATGGCGCCATGGGGCCGAGGGGAGTGGCACCCTTTCATCTTCCCTGTCCTCCCTCGCCTTCCCACGGCCGCGGGAATCACTCCCCGCCCAGCCGGCCATTTTTGGAAAAGGCGTCGGCTTCATCTCTGCCTCTTTATTTTGCTTGGCAAATTTATTTCATATAGATTTTTTAAATTTTGTAAAGAAAGTAACAGAAGAAACGCGATTTTCCCAAGTCACAATGGAAAACGTTCGAGGAATGGGCCCAACGGGTCCACTTGGTCCAGTATATATATATATATATATATATATATACTCGACCAAGTGGACACAACATATATATATATATATAATATATTATTTAAGTGTATGTATATACCCCACACCGTGCATCTTCGAGTCGTGGATGAAAACCGTGGTATCCAGGTGAAATCCACACAACTAAACTCTGCGCAGACCGGCGCAGATGCCACTGCGAGGCAGCAGCTCTGTAGGCTGCACCGATGTGTCTTCCTACCATGACAATACAACAGTAGATTTCTGACAATCGAAAGAATTGGTGGAGTGTTTCATTGAATCCACTTGAGTAAACTGAATGGTGGCGTTTCCTTGTGATCTCTGCACCAATCAATTTGTGCAGGAGATCACTGGACATCGTATAAAAATAAGCGGGGTTTCAGACGTGGAGTAACACAACTTCCAATTGAGCGTTTTGTTTTCGCTATTGTAGAACATAAGGATGATAATGACAATTTTGCTGGGCTAACGTGCCGTTGGGATTGATAGATGGACAGCTCATGCAGCACGATGCTATCAATATGCGCTGATGCATTTTGGCAGGCGCAATGAAAGCGAGAAAGCAATCGATTTCTTCGATTTCCATTTCACTGAATTAATTCAACAAATAACTATGTGATTACAAACTGGATTGCACACATCTAGTTTTCAGGGAAATTCTCTCGATACTGATCTGTGCTATGCCTTTTTTGTGCCCCACTGCAGACATATGTTGTCATTATTCGTAATTATAATCATAATGCGTTCCAACAATGAGGAGAGGAAGAAATCGCTACCTGTGCCTTTCAATTTCAGCTTTTCCTCTATGAAGTGCAAGAAGTAAAACATATCAATGCATAAACAAAACCAAATTGAAGCTATATTTTGATATTTTCGGTATGTTATTTTTTGAACTTGTGCCGGGACCGTCGTTAAAAGGATATTTCGCAAAACAATGCGATCAATAAATATCATTCAAATTGCTTGTCTGAGGGTTCACAAGATTCAGCTTACAATTTCCCAAAGTAACGTACGTCACATATAATGCCAGGAATCCATTCACATTTCGTATGGTTATACTGTATACTTGAAGATTATTAGAACAGTTAGCTTTGCCATTCTTCTCCCGAAAACGACAAATGTGATCAGAATATCAGATGAAATATTACGAGTGTGCTCACAAAACATAATTGACCCTGTATAATTATTGTAAATCATCTCACAGTTCACAGCGCACACTTTGATATATGTTCTAATCAGATAATATGCCATTACATTTCATTGCATGCCTTGCGAATTTTGCCAAATACAAATGCCCGATATATATTTTTGCAGTCACAATGTCATACCAATTAAGCTACTTTTAAAATGCATCTGATATCATGTGCATCTATTATAATGTTGCAGAGGACGAAATAAACATATTTCAAAGTTATTACCAAATATCTTACTCACCAAGAGCGTTTATATTTTCTTTACACTTGTGAAGCTCTGACGTGCAGAAAACGCATAATTTAAAACTCATCTTCTGCGCACACATGGAGAATTAATGTTTCATTATTTTTCAGTGCAGTTCCACACTGATGTGATTAGTGTCTTCTATAATTCCCATCGCAAAATTACATGAAGAACCTACGCGCAATTGCCACCGGAAGAAGAATCACGTGTTTCCTATTGTTTACATGTTTTCGATTTGTGTACATGTAAGGCAGAAAGTGGTGTCGTTTAACATTTGTCAAGCTAACTTCTCAAGTTCTAGAATGAAAGGTACGTAGAATGTCGTTTCTTACTCGAATCGAATTGAGAGTAGATGTTTGCCCAAAATGCACGGTGAACAAAATGAACAAAATGCACAAAATGAACATTTTCTGCAGCAAATACACAGAGCAAGCATTAGAGTTGCAGATTACTTTCATACGAGTTGGAATGTCACCAATCTAGCTCCAATCGTTGCTGCAATAGAAGCCATGGGTGTTAAAACTCGGGAGTAAATGCCAAAATACGTTTATGTCATGGAAATTTAGCGGTGGACCAATTGGGACATTCTGATATTTCCCGAATTCATTATTACAATATATCCACGTGGCAGGCTGGATGAGAGTTAAGCGACGATAAAACGTAGTACGAATAACCGCGGTATTTGAATGACAGCATTGATTTCCTTCGATGCACAATGGAAGTGAAGCATCCACAGTTGGACGACGGGTTGTTTTTTGTTTTATAGTTGAACAATATAGAATTTCACAATATGCCTGCGTTCATGTTCCATTGGTGAATGTAGCATGCCTTCCTTAGTGCAAAACAATCCACTCAACGCGTAAAGTTATCTAGTCACTCCAAAGTACACAGACAGATCGAAATGTTATTCGGTACACAGAATAAAAAGTAACAGGTGTAAATAAATAATTATGAATAGCTTCCGAAACTGAATGTTGAATTCATATTTATGTTGAGCACAATTACGTATAACTACACCGGGAAGAATGCCGTGTAATTTAAAACAGGATGTTACAAATTGCTATCACGAGAACGAGAGGTACATAGTCGTATATTAATTAACAGCTCTATCATATAACCATATAACTAAATAACAATTACAGCACGGAAACAGGCCCGTTCGGCCCTACCAGTCCACGCCGACCACTTTCTCTGACCTAGTCTCATCTACCTGATCTCAGAACATAACCCTCCAACCCCCTCCCATCCATATACCTATCCAATTTACTCATAAATAATAAAATCGAGCCTGACTCCACCACTTCCATCGGAAGCTCATTCCACACAGCCACCACCCTCTGAGTAAAGAAGCTACCCCTCATGTTACCCCAAAACTTTTGTCCCTTAATTCTGAAGTTATGTCCCCTTGTTGGAATCTTCCCCACTCTCAAAGGGAAAAGCCTACCCACGTCAACTCTGTCCGTCCCCTCTTAAAATTTAAAAAACCTCTATCAAGTCCCCCCTCAACCTTCTACGCTCCAAAGAATAAAGACCCAACCTGTTCAACCTCTCTCTGTAGCTTAAGTGCTGAAACCCAGGCAACATTCTAGTGAATGGAGTTGGAGAGGCAGTTGGATGACCTCAGGGCCATCCGGGAATGCGAGAGTTTCCTCGACAGGACCTATTGTGAGGCTGTCACGCCAAGGGTCCAGGTCGAGCGAAGGTGGGAGACTGTTTCAGGGAGGAGTGGACGTGGACTACAGGAGACCCCGGTGGCTGTGCCTATTGCAAATAGGTATACCCTCTTGGGAACTGTCGGGGCAGAAGACGTTTCCAGTCCGAGTGGCGGACCTGTTGGCAAGGATACACGACAGGGGAGACCGAAGTCTGGAAGAGCCGTAGTGGTCGGTGACTCCATAGTCCGAGGGACGGATAGAAGATTCTGTGGCAGCAGGAGGGACTTGAGGATGGTCTGTTGCCTCCCTGGTGCCAGGGTTCAACACATCACAGACCGGCTTCAGAAAATCCTAGCGAGGGAAGGCGATCAACCTGAAGTCGTTGTGCACGTGGGCACGAATGACGTCGGGCGGAAGAGGAAGGAGGTGCTACAGCGGGAGTTTAGAGAGTTGGGAAAAACGCTGAGAAGTAGGACGTCGAAGGTAGTTATCTCTGGACTGCTACCGGTACCTCGTGCTGGTGAGGCCAGGAACAGAGAGATAGAGGGTATGAATTTATGGCTGAGGGACTGGTGCAGAGAGCAGGGATTTAGATTTCTGGACCACTGGGATCTCTTCTGGGCTAGGGGTGACTTGTACAAAAGGGACGGGTTGCATCTTAACAGCAGGGGGACAAACATTCTGGCAGGCAGGTTTGCTAGTGTGACACCTGTGGCTTTAAACTAAGTAGTGGGGGGGAGGGGTTAACAAATTGTGAATATGAAGATGAGGTAAAAGGGAATACAGGAGATATTGCAAAAGACTCTCGGAAGAATGGGAACAGAAGTTCTAGAGCGGAAAAGAAATTAAGGGCAGGGCCAATTGTGAACGATGTGAGAGGGGAGGTAAATACAGAAGTTAAAGTGTTGTACTTAAATGCGCGTAGTATAAAAAATAAAGTGGATGAGCTTGAGGCTCAGTTAGTCATGGGCAAGTATGATGTTGTAGGGATCACTGAGACATGGCTACAAGAGGACCAGGGCTGGGAACTGAATATTCAGGGGTACACAACGTATAGAAAAGACAGACAGGTGGGCAGAGGGGGTGGGGTTGCTCTGATGGTAAGGAATGATATTCATTCCCTTGCAAGGGGTGACATAGAATCAGGAGATGTTGAATCAGTATGGATAGAAATGAGAAATTGTAAGGGTAAAAAGACCCTAATGGGAGTTATCTATAGGCCCCCAAACAGTAGCCTCGACTTAGGGTGCAAGTTAAATCAGGAGATAAAATTGGCGTGTCAAAAATGTAATGCTACGGTGGTTATGGGAGATTTCAACATGCAGGTAGACTGGGAAAATCAGGTTGGAAATGGACCCCAGGAAAGAGAGTTTGTAGAGTGCCTTCGAGATGGATTCTTAGAACAGCTTGTACTGGAGCCTACCAGGGAGAAGGCAATTCTGGATTTAGTGTTGTGTAATGATCCTGATCTGATAAGGGGACTAGAGGTAAAAGAGCCATTAGGAGGCAGTGATCACAACATGATAAGTTTTACTCTGCAAATGGAAAGGCAGAAGGGAAAATCGGAAGTGTCGGTATTACAGTATAGCAAAGGGGATTACAGAGGCATGAGGCGGGAGCTGGCCAAAATTGATTGGAAGGAGGCCCTAGCAGGGAAGACGGTAGAACAGCAATGGCAGGTATTCCTGGGAATAATGCAGAGGTTGCAGGATCAATTTATTCCAAAGAGGTGGAAAGACTCTAAGGGGAGTAAGAGACACCTGTGGCTGACAAGGGAAGTCAGGGACAGCATAAAAATTAAGGAGAGGAAGTATAACATAGCAAAGAAGAGTGGGAAGACAGAGGATTGGGACTCTTTTAAAGAGCAACAAAAGTTAACTAAAAAGGCAATACGAGGAGAAAAGATGAGGTACGAGGGTAAACTAGCCAATAATATAAAGGAGGATAGCAAACGTTTTTTTAGGTACGTGAAGAGGAAAAAAATAGTCAAGGCAAATGTGGGTCCCTTGAAGACAGAAGCAGGGGAATTTATTATGGGGAACAAAGAAATGGCAGACGAGTTAAACCGTTACTTTGGATCTGTCTTCACTGAGGAAGATACACACAATCTCCCAAATGTTCTAGGGGCTGGAGAACCTAGGGTGATGGAGGAACTGAAGGAAATCCACATTAGGCAGGAAATGGTTTTGGGTAGACTGATGGGACTGAAGGCTGATAAATCCCCAGGGCCTGATGGTCTGCATCCCAGAGTACTTAAGGAGGTGGCTCTAGAAATAGTGGAAGCATTGGAGATCATTTTTCAATGTTCTATAGATTCAGGATCAGTTCCTGTGGATTGGAGGATAGCAAATGTTATCCCACTTTTTAAGAAAGGAGGGAGAGAGAAAACGGGTAATTATAGACCAGTTAGTCTGACATCAGTGGTGGGGAAAATGCTGGAGTCAATTATAAAAGACGAAATTGCTGAGCATTTGGATAGCAGTAACGGGATCGTTCCGAGTCAGCATGGATTTACGAAGGGGAAATCATGCTTGACAAATCTACTGGAATTTTTTGAGGATGTAACTAGGAAAATTGACAAGGGAGAGTCAGTGGATGTGGTGTACCTCGACTTTCAGAAAGCCTTCGACAAGGTCCCACATAGGAGATTAGTGGGCAAAATTAGGGCACATGGTATTGGGGGTAGGGTACTGACATGGATAGAAAATTGGTTAACAGACAGAAAGCAAAGAGTGGGGATAAATGGGTCCCTTTCGGAATGGCAGGTAGTGACCAGTGGGGTACCGCAAGGTTCGGTGCTGGGACCCCAGCTATTTACGATATACATTAATGACTTAGACGGAGAGATTAAAAGTACCATTAGCAAATTTGCAGATGATACTAAGTTGGGGGGTAGTGTGAATTGTGAGGAAGATGCAATAAGGCTGCAGGGTGACCTGGACAGGTTGTGTGAGTGGGCGGATACATGGCAGATGCAGTTTAATGTAGATAAGTGTGAGGTTATTCACTTTGGAAGTAAGAATAGAAAGGCAGATTATTATCTGAATGGTGTCAAGTTAGGAGGAGGGGGAGTTCAACGAGATCTGGGTGTCCTAGTGCATCAGTCAATGAAAGGAAGCATGCAGGTTCAGCAGGCAGTGAAGAAAGCCAATGGAATGTTGGCCTTCGTAACAAGAGGAGTTGAGTATAGGAGCAAAGAGGTCCTTCTACAGTTGTACCGGGCCCTGGTGAGACCGCACCTGGAGTACTGTGTGCAGTTTTGGTCTCCAAATTTGAGGAAGGATATTCTTGCTATGGAGGGCGTGCAGCGTAGGTTCACTAGATTAATTCCCGGAATGGCGGGACTGTCGTATGTTGAAAGGCTGGAGCGATTGGGCTTGTATACACTGGAATTTAGAAGGATGAGGGGGGATCTTATTGAAACATATAAGATAATTAGGGGATTGGACACATTAGAGGCAGATAACATGTTCCCAATGTTGGGGGAGTCCAGAACAAGGGGCCACAGTTTGAGAATAAGGGGTAGGCCATTTAGAACGGAGATGAGGAAGAACTTTTTCAGTCAGAGGGTGGTGAAGGTGTGGAATTCTCTGCCTCAGAAGGCAGTGGAGGCCAGTTCGTTGGATGCTTTCAAGAGAGAGCTGGATAGAGCTCTTAAGGATAGCGGAGTGAGGGGGTATGGGGAGAAGGCAGGAACGGGGTACTGATTGATAGTGATCAGCCATGATCGCATTGAATGGCGGTGCTGGCTCGAAGGGCTGAATGGCCTACTCCTGCACCTATTGTCTATTGTCTATTGAATCTCCTCTGTACCCTCTCCATTTTGTCGACATCCTTCCTATAATTTGGCGACCAGAACTGCACACCATACTCCAGATTCGGCCTCACCAATGCCCTGTACAATTTCAACATTACATCCCAACTTCTATATTCGATGCTCTGATTTATAAAGGCAAGCATACCAAACGCCTTCTTCACCACTCTATCCACATGAGATTCCACCTTCAGGGAACAAAGCACAGTTATTCCCAGATCCCTCTGTTCCACTGCATTCCTCAATTCCCTACCATTTATCCTGTACGTCCTATTTTGATTTGTTCTACCAAAATGCAGCACCGCACACTTATCAGTATTAAACTCCATCTGCCATCTTTCAGCCCACCCTTCCAAAATGCCCAAGTCTCTCTGTAGACTTTGAAAATCTACTTCATTATTAACTACACCACCTATCTTAGTATCATCTGCATACTTACTAATCCAATTTGCCACACCATCATCCAGATCATTAATGTAAATTACAAACAACAGCGGACCCAACACAGATCCTTGGGGTATAAGAAAATAACTGCAGATGCTGGTACAAATCGATTTATTCACAATATGCTGGAGTAACTCAGCAGGTCAGGCAGCATCTCGGGAGAGAAGGAATGGGTGACGTCACCCATTCCTTCTCTCCCGAGATGCTGCCTGACTTGCTGAGTTACCCCAGCATTTTGTTAATAAGCAGATCCTTGGGGTACTCCACTAGACACTGGACTCCAACCTGACATACAGTTGTCAACCATTACCCTCTATCAGGTAGAATGAGATAATAAATTGGATATATTTTCTGGCAAACTAAGTAGCTGAGCTTTAACATACATGATTGTATTAAGCCGTTCGGCAGAGAGAATAGGGAAAGTGCCACACGAAAATGTACTCGAAAATTACCTGTTTCAGAAACGGTAACAATAGAAAATAGAAAATAGGTGCAGGGCTATGCCATTCGGCCCTTCGAGCGAGCACCGCTATTCCCTGTGATCTTGGATGATCATCCACAATCAGTGCCCCGTTCCTGCCTTCTCCCCACATACTCCGCTATATCTAAGAGCTCTATCTAACTCTTTCTTGCAAGCACATTGCGAATCAGCCTCCACTGCCTTCTGAGGCAGATAATTCCACGGATTCACAGCTCGCTGGGTAAAAAGATTTCTCCTCATCTCCTTTCTAAATGGGCTATGCCTTATTCTTAAACTGCGCCCTGGTTCTGCACTTCCCCAACATCGGAAACATGGTTCCTGCCTCTCGCGTGTCCAACCACTTAATAATATTGTACGTTTCAATAAGATCCTCTCACATCCTTCTAAATGCCAATGTATACAAGACCAGTCGCTCCATCCGTTCAGCATATGACAGACCAGCCATCCCGAGAATTATGCTCGTGAACCCACGCTGCAAATTTCCTTCCTCAAATTTGGGGAACAAAACGGCACACAATACTCCAGGTGTGGTCTCACTAGGGCCCTGTATAACTGCAGAAGGACATGTTTGCTCTTAAATTCAACTCTTGTTATGAAGGCCAACATGCGTTTATCTTTCTTCACTGCCTGCTGCACCTGAATGCTTACTTTCAGTGACTGATGTGCAAGGCCACCCAGATCTCGTTGTACTTCCCCTTTTCTGAACTTGACATCATTCAGATAATAATCTGCCTTCCTGTTCTTGCCACCAAAGTGTATACCCTCACATTTATCCACATTGAACTCCATCTGTCATGCATCTGCCCACTCACCTAACCTGTCCAAGACACCCTGCATCCTCATAGCATCCTCCTCACAGTTCACAGAGCCACCCAGTCTTGTGTCTTCTTCAAATTTCCTAATGTTACTTTTAATTCCTTCATCTAAATCATTGCTGTATATTGTAAATAGCTGCGGTCCCAGCACCGAGCCTTTCGTTTCCCCACTAGTCATTGCCTGCAATTCTGAAAGGGACCCGTTAATCCTTACTCTTTGTTTCCTGTTTGCCAAACCATTTTTCTACCCATGTCAATACCCTACCCCCCATACTATGTGATCTAATTTTGCCTACTAATCTCCGATGTGGGAGTTTATCAATGGGTTTCTGAATTTTTAGGTACACTACATCCACTGGCGCTCCCTTATCCATTTTCCTGGTTACATCCTTAAACAATTCCAGAAGATTAGTAAAGCATGATTTCCCCCTTCGTAAATCCATGCTGGCTCGGACCGATCCTGTTACTGCTATCCTAATGTGCCGTTATTTCATATTTTATGATTGACCCCAGAATCTTCCCCACCACCGAAGTCAGGCTACCTGGTCTGTTATTCCCTGTTTTCTCTCTCCGTCTTTTCTTAAAAAGTGGGATTACATTAGCTACCCTCCAATCCACAGGGACTGATCCTGAATGAAAATAATATTATAAAATGATCACCAATGCGTTCTCGATTTTTAGAGCCGCCTCCTCAAGTACGCTGGGATGCAGACCATCAGGCCCCAGGAATCATTCAGCCTTCAGTCCCATTAGTCTATCCAACACCATTTCCTACCTAATGTGAATTTCCTTCAGTTCCTCAATCACCCTAGGTCCTCTGGCCACTGGTACGTCTGGGAGATTGTTGGTGTCTTCCTTAGTGAAGACAGATCTAAAGCACATGTTCAACTCGTCTGCAATTTAATTGTTCCCCAAAATACATTCACCTGTTTCTGTCTTCATCGGACACACATTTGTTTGAACTATTATTTTCCTCTTCGCATACCTAAAGAAGGTTTCACTATCCTCCTTTATATTCTTGGCTAGCTTACTTTCTTACCTCGTCTTTTCTCCCCGTGTTGCCTTTTAAGTTATCTTCTGTTGCTCTTTAAATGTTTCCCAATCCTCTGGCTGCCCGCTCATCTTTACTGCGTAATACTTATATTTTAATTTATACAATCTTTGATTTCCCTTGTCAGCCAAGGTCGCCGCTTAGTCCCCTGAGAGTTTGGCTTCCTCTTTTTTGAAGGCACTGATCCTGCACTTTCGGTATTATTCCCAGAAATACCAGCCATTGTTGTTCCACTGTCATCCCTGCTAGGGTCTCTTTCCAGACAGCTTTCGCCACTCCTTGCTCATGCCTCCCTATTCCCCTTTGCTCAACTGTAATACTGACACTTCCGATTTTCCCTTCTCCCTCTCAAATTTTAAGTTGCAACTTATCATATTATGTTCACTCTGACATGACAGTAATAATCCCGGCAAACAAGGTTCAAAAGTAATGATCTCGAAAACGGCATGTGGCCGTCGTGGATTTGATTGTATTTAAGTTACTTAATAAAGCTAATGTGTGAATTGTGGCAAATGTCTGAGGTACTTCACGCTGGGTTAGACTGGTTTCTTATATTGTGTAGTTTTTCATTGCCCTCTCCAGTAACCCACCACAGTTCCACGACCGTACGTTGTGGTTAGTTTGCTTAGTTTAATTAATTGAGATGGCATATGCATCTGCAGCGCTCTGGCTAAATATATCCACATGCACGTAGTGAAGGAAAATTTATATTGGAAGCAGATCAGAGAATTATGAATATATAGAGTCATGCAGCCAGAGAACAATCACTTCGGCCCAATTCGTCCATGTGCAAGATGGCATCATTAACATTAGCTTAACTGCCCCCACTCATTGCCTCCTGACAATGCACTCCAGGTCCCAGTCAACCCCCATCTAAATACCTGCCCCGCACTTCTCCATTAAATATCCCTCCTCTCACATTTTGGGGACTCCCTTTCGTGTTGAAGAAATCGAACCTGGGAAAATGGTGCTCAGTGCCTATCCTATTAGTGCCTCTCTTAATTTTATATACTTCTACCAAACCTCCCATCATCCTTCGACGATCCAGCGAAAGCAATGCCAGTCTGAGCGGCGGACAGGTCTGCAAGTCAAATCGTGGAGCTGCGGCAAAGCCGAAGAGAAAGACGTCAGTCAGCGTAGTGGTAGTCGGGGACTCCATCGTGAGAGGTACAAGCAGGGGTTTCCGCGACAGCAGGCGGGATTCAAGGATGGTGTGTTGCCTCCCAGATGCCAGAATCCAGGACGTCATGGACCGATTGCAGGGCATCCTCAAGGATGAAGGTGAGCAGCCTGAAGTGGTAGTGCATGTCGGCACATACGATGTTGGAAAGAAGAGCAAAGAGATTCTGCAGCGTGACTTGAGAGAGCTCGGAAGAAGGCTGAAAAGCAGGAACTCCATGGTGGTTATTTCCAGTTTGTTTGCAGTTCCTCGTGGTGGTGAAGGCAGGAGCAGGGAGACAGGGATCTGAATGTGTGGCTGCGGAGCTGGCGCAGGGGGAGGGATTTAGATTCTTAGATCACTGGGATCTGTTTTGGGGTCAGGGTGAATTGTACAAAAGTGACGGGTTGCACCTTAACAGGCGGGGAGGGGGCACATTCTGGCAGGCAGGTTTGCTGCACGAGTGGGTTTAAACTAATTAGTGGTGGGGGTGGAAAAGACAAATTGGAAAGACAAGGGTGGAATTAAAGGGAAACAGACTAAATGAAAAGTTAAAAAATACACCAGAATTAACGGCACAGAATGCGCACTAAGGGATAGGGGGGTACGGTCAAGTGTAATAGGAATCCATGTGGAAGGTGAGCTGGGTAATGGATTCAACGTATTATAAACATGTGCGTGAAGTATGAGAAGTAAAGTGGATGAGATTGAGGCTCAGTTAGAGATTGGTCGATATGATAACGTGGAGATTGCAGAGACATGGCTGTAGGAGGATCGGGACTGGGAACAGAATATTCAGGGTTGTACGTCCGATAGAAAGGATAGGCAGGTGGTCAGATGAGGTGGGGTAGCTCTGTTGATGAGGGATGAAATCCAGTCCCGTGCGAGGGGTGACATAGGGATTGACCATGTCAAGTCGCAGTGGTTAGAATTGAGGAATTATCAAAGTAAGAAGACACAAATGGGAGTTACCTATAGGCCCCAAACAGTAACAGGGTGCAAGTTGCAGCAGGAGTTAAAATTGGCATGTGACAAAGGTAATGCCACTGTGGTTATGGGAGATTTAAATATGCAGGAAGGCAGGGAAAATCAATTTGGTTCTGGACCCCAAGAAAGGGAGTTTATTGAGTACCTCCGAGATTGACACTTCAGAGCAGCTTATAATGCAGCCTACCAGATAGAGGGTAAGTCTGGATTTAGTGTTGTCCAATGAACCAGAGTTAATGGGAACTCAATGTAAAGAACCGCTAGGTCGTAGTGACCATAATATGATAAGTTTTGAATCTGCAACTTGAGAGGCAGAAGGTTATATCAGAAGTGTCCGTCTTGCAGTTAAATAAAGGGGAAGATGAAGGCACGAGAGAGGAGCTGGCAAACGTCGACTGGCAAAGGATCCTAGAAGGAATCACGGTGAAACAGCAATGGCAAGAATTTGGGGGCATAAACTAGAAGATGCAGGATCATTTGATTCCAAAGAGGAAGAAAGATTCTCAGGGTAGCGAGAGGCAAACGTGGCTGGCTGGGGAAGTTAGGGATGGAATAAAAGTAAAAGAAAATATGACTAACATAACAAAGAGTAGCGGGCAGCCAGAGAATTGGGAGACTTTCAAAGGACAACAGTTGGTAACAAAAAGGGTTATTTTTGTCAGAGAAAAAATATTAGTAAAGAGTAATGTGGGTCCCTTGAAGGCAGATACAGGTGAAATTATCATGGGGAACAAGGAAATGGCAGAAGAGTTGAACTGGTACTTTGGTTTTGTCTTCAATAAAGAAGAAATAAACAGCCCCAGATGTATTGAAGGACAGAAGATCTAGCGAGACAGAGGAATTGAAAAAAAATTGCACCAGTCGAGAAATAATATTGTGTAGACTGACGGGACTGAATGCTGCTAAATTCCCAGCGCCTGAAGGTCTGCATCCACGGGAACGCAAGGAGGTGGCTCCAGAAATCTTGGACGCATTGGTGATCTTTTTCAATTGTTCTCGATTCAGGATCGGTTCCTGTGGATTGGAGGGTAGCTAATGGTTCCCAATTTACGAGAGAAAAAACGGGGAATTATAGACCAGTTAACCTGAAATCGGTGGGGGAGAAGATGCGGGAGCCAATTACAAAATAAGTAATCACGGCGCATTTGGATAGCAATAATAGGATTGGGCCAAGTCAGCATGGATCTATCAAGGGGAAATCCTGCTTGACTAATCTTCTGGAATTTTTTGAGGATGTTTCAACTAAAATGGATGAAGGAGAGCCAGTGGATGCAGTGTGTGTGTGGACTTTCAGAAAGCCGTTGATAAGTTCCCACACAAGAAATTAGACCATATAATATTGAGGGTGGGGTATTGACATGGATGGAGAGTTGCTTGGCAGACAGGAAGCAAAGAGTATGAATGAGCGGGATCCCTCTCAGAATGGCAGGCAGTGGCGAGTGGAATGCCGCAAGGCTCGGTGCTGGGGCCGCAACTATTTACAAAATATATTAATGATTTGGATGATGGAATTAATTGTAACACTGGAAATTTGCAGATGGCACGAAGCTGGGTGGCAGTATCAACTGCGAAGAGGACGCTAGGAGCTTGGAGTGTGAATTGGACAGGTTGTGTGAGTGGGCAGATGCATGACAGATGTAGTGTAATATAGATAAATGTGAGGATATCCACTTTGGCGGCAAGAACAAGGAGGCAGATTATTATCTTAATGGTGTCAGATTGGGAAAAAGGTAGTGCAACGAGACCTGGGTGTCCTTGTACACCAGCCACTGAAATTAAACATGCAGATACAGCAGGCATTGAAGAAAGCAAATGGCACGTTGGCCTTCATAATCAGAGGATTTGAGTATACGAGTAAAGACGTCCTTCTGCAGTTGTACAGGGCCCTTGTGAGACAACACCCACATCTGGAGTATTGTGTGCAGTTTTGGTCTCCTACTTTGAGGAAGGACGTCCTTACTATTGAGGCAGTGCAGCGTAGGTTCACGAAGTTAATCCCCGGGACGAAGGGACTGTCATATGAGGAAAGATTGGAAAGACTGTGCTTGTATTCACTGGAATTTTATAAGGATGATAGGGAATCTTATTGAAACGCAGAGAATTATAAAAGGACTGGACAAGCTAGATGCAGGATAAATGTGCCCAATGCTGGTGGAATCCAGAATTTGGGGCCACAGTCTAAGAATAAACGGAAGGCCATTGAAAACTGCGATGAGAAACAACTTTTTCACACAGAGTTGTGAATTTGTGGAATTCTCTGCCTGAAAGGGCAGTAGAGGCCAATTCACTGGATGCATTTAAAAGAGAGTTATATAGAGCTCTAGGAGCCAGCGGAATCAAGGGATATGGGCAGAAGGCAGGTACGGGTTACTGATTGTGGGTGATCAGCCATGGTCACAATGAATGGTGGTGCTGGCTCGAATGGCCAAATGGCTTCCTGCTGCACCTATTGTCTACGTTTCTATCCAACCTCTCCCTGGAGCTGAAATTGCCAAATGCAGGCAGTATTTTTTGAAAAATTCCCGTGGAACCTCTGCAAAGCTTTCTCATTTTGCAGTCATGGGCCGACCAGAACTGACCGCAGTATATCAAATACAGCTTGACCAAACACCTATAGAGCTATACAAAGACTTCCACACTCTTGTAATCTCAAGCAATGAAGGCAAGCATATCACTTGACACCATTACCACCCTCTCTACTCGAGCTGCCAATTTTTGTGAGCTACGAACTGCATAAGAATATCAATGCTGTTCAGGATCTTGCCATAAACAGTTTCCACTCTTCGTGCATTCAACCTCCCAGAGTGCAACAACTCGCACTTGCTCGAGTTAAACATAGTCTGCCATTCCTCCACCCATTTCTGCAGCAATTCTACACCCCACTGTATTTCTGACAATCTCCTTCACTGTCTGCATTCCTTCAGTTTTGCGTCGTACGCACACCTCCTCAACAACCCATCTACATTGACTTCTATAGATTCAAAACAATGCAGTAATTCAGCGGGTCAGGCCGCATCTCTGGGGACAAGGGATAGGTAGCGTTTCGGATTGGACTCTTTCCTCAAACTGAAAGATAGAGGTTCGGGTGGATCTGGAGGTGAGGAAAAACCACAACAAACAAGGGATGTCAACAGATGACCTCAGGAAGGGTGGAATCCATAATAGCCCATTGTTGGATGGGTAATATGCGCTAACGAGAGGGATACAAGGATGCGAACAGTAAAACTGGGAGGATGACTCGCACAGGGGACGGGAAGAGAGGGGGCTAGAATGCAGGAGTTACTTGAAATTAGAGACCTTCAAACAGCTCGATTGTAAGCTGCCCAAGCGAAATATGTAATGTTCCTCCAATTTGCCTGTGACATCACCCTGACAGTGGAGGAGGCTCAGGGAAGAAAGGCCGTAATGGGAATGGAAAGAGGAGTTAAAATGTTTGCCAACCGGGTGATCTCAGAGACCACGGCAGTCTGGACGTAAATGTTCAGCGAACGATCGTCAAGTCTACGGTTGATCTCCCTGATGCACAGCACCCCGCGCAGGTAGCACACTGTGCATTTGATTAGGTTGGACGAGGTGCAAGTAAACCTCTACCTCACCTGAAATAAATATTCGGGCCCTGGATAAAGTCGAGGGAGGAGGTATAAAGACAGGTGTTACATCTCCTACGCTGAGTGAACTGGGCAGCTGTGCAGGGAACGATGCAGGGGACTCTACTCTTCCCGAGGTCATCTGTTGCAGCCCTCGATTTGGTCCGGCCTTTTCTCGCCACCAATTTTCACCTCCCTTGAACTCTTGAAGTGGAATAATGGCAATCAGGCATTTTCGAATATGTTCGCAGAGGTAATAGAGGCTCATAGACGGACTAATTATGATATTTATTTGATAATAAATATCGGGACCAGAAGATTTAAGTTTTCAAGGAAATTGTGAAAAACGGGCTCGGAAGGGTGAGGTGCATTTGAGTCTGGATATAACAGGGAAAACAGGAACAAAGTAGAAGATTATGCAGAAAGAAAGTGTATGGCTCATGCTGAGCATTCAGGGCATGTAAACCCTGATAGTAATGATAACATGACCCTGAAATTATTTCAGGCGACAAAGGATCTTCGGGTAATATTATATTGCATAAGTAGTTCCTGGTGGGAGACACCTTTAATGGGATATTGACATGGTATATAAAGGTACAAAGGCCAAATTCAGCACAAGAATGTTATAAGCGCGTGAATGTCTGTGAGTCAGCATATTGCATGTGGTGCGGCAAATTGTCGGTTAATTTTGACTTGCTTGAAAAGAGGTGAAAAAGCAAAAAGTAAGTCAGTGGAAAGATTGTTAACCCGTTCGTTAGATTGGTACGAGGACAATGTTGAATTAATCTAATAGTCCTGATGGAATATGATGTGACGGAATTAATTTGCTCCCCAATGTGAAATATATGTGTAGTGTCTCCTGTGTCTTAAGGGGCAATGCCCCTTTAAAAAGTTGTGCAAGAGGGCCTTTCCTGCCAATTCATCTTTTATTGTTTGATTATTTGTTCAAACGTTTTCAAAGTGGAAACTAACTGTTTATTCTTTCTTTATTAAAGAAAAGGTTTAACGAAAGAGAAGTTCAAATATGCAGTTTTGTTTTGTTTTGTCTTATCTATGTTTTCTCTGTTTGTTTTCTTCCTACTTCTTTCGTTTTGAATCGACTTCAAAGACGGACCCAAATTCCACACTGTCCAGGTTAAAGTGTTACAAATGGGAGAGTCCCTACTCCGGATATGAAATGCCAACATTTCAGGACGAAATTGATTTTTGGGTACATTCTCACTACTACACATTTGTACCAACAATTTTAAAAGGTGTATAACATAGCAAAGGGCAGCGGGAAGCCAGCGGATTTGGGTAACTTTCAAAGGACATCAGAAGGTAACAACGAGGCCAATACGGGGTGAAAACATGAAGTACGAAGGTAAGCTCGTCAAGAAAATAAAGAAGGATAGTAAAAGGTTCTTTAGGTATGTGAAGAAAAAAAGATTCGTAAAGACAAATGTGGGGCCCTTGAAGGCAGAAACAGATGAAATTATTATGGGAACAAGGAATGGCAGAAGAATTGAACAGGTCCTTTGGTTCTGTCTTCACTAAGGAAGACACAAACAATCTTCCAGATGTACCAGAGGGAAGAAGAACAGAACAATAATTTGCATTAGGTGAGAAATAATATTGCGTAGACTGATGGGACTGAAGTCTGATTAAACCCTAGGGCGTAATGGTCTGCATACCAGGGTAGTCAAGGTGGTGGCTCCAGAAATAGTGGACTCATGGTGATCATTTTCTAATGTTCTCTAAATTCAGGATCAGTTCCTGTGGATTGGAGGGTAGCTAATTCCGCCAAGTGTGTCAATAAAACATTCGATCTCCCGCGGCGACCAACGTTCACGGAAGGCCTCCGGCGTCCCCGTGGACACCGCGTGTTCCCTCTCCAGGGAAACGCAGGCACGGACGTAGCCCCGGAACGAGATTAATCCCTGGGATGGCGGGTGGAAGAGGAAGGGGATACTGCAGCGTGAATTTAGAGAGTTAGGAAGAAGACTGAGAAGTAGGACGTCGAAGGTGGTTTTTACTGGACTCCTCCCCGTACATCGTCCTGGTGAGGGCAGGAACAGAGAGATCAGGGATTATGAATGTATGGCTCAGGGGCTGGTGCAGGGAGCAGGGATTTAGATTTCTAGACCACTGGGACCTCTTCTGGGGTAGGGGGACCTGTACAAAAGGGACGGGTTACACTTTAACAACAGGGGGACCAACATTCTGGCAGGCAGTTTTGCTAGTGCTACAAGTGTGGCTTTAAACTAAGTAGTGGGGGGGGGAGCGGGGGTTGACAAATTGGGAATATGAAGATGGAGATAAAGGGGAAGCGAATACAGGAGAAATTGCAAAGGACTCCCGAATGAATGGAAAGGGAAGTTCTGGAAGGGATAAGAGAGTAAATCCAGGGCCAATTGTGACCGGTGTGAGAGCGGATGTGAATACCGAAGTTAAAGTGTTGTATTTAAATGCGCGAAGTATAAAAAATAAAGTGGATGTGTTTGAGGCTCAGTTAGACATCGGCAAGTATGATGTTGCGGGAATTACTGAGACATGGCATCAAGAGAACCAGGGCTGGGAACTGAATATTCAGGGGCACACAACGTATAGAAAAGACAAACAGGTGGGGAAAGGGGGCGGGGCGCTCTGTTGGTAAGGAATGACATTCACTCCCTTGCAAGGGGTGACATAGAATCAGGAGATGTAGAATCAGTATGGATAGAAATGTGGAATTGTAAGGATAAAAAGTCACTAATGGGAGTCATCTACAGGCCCCCAAACAGTAGCCTCAACATAGGGTGCAAGTTGAATCAGGAGCTAAAATTGACATGTCCCATATGTAATGCTACGGTGGTTATGGGAGATTTCTACATGCAGGTAGACTGGGAAAATCAGGTTGGTAATGGACCCCAGGAAAGAGAGTCTGTGGAGTGCCTCTGAGATGGATTCTTAGAACAGCTTGTACTGGAGACTACCAGGGAGAAGGCAATTCTAGATTTAATGTTGTGTAATGGACCTGATCTGATAAGGGGACTCGAGGTAAAAGAACCAATAGGAGGCAGTGACCACAATATGACAAGTTTTACTCTACAAATTGAGAGGGAGAAGGGGAAATCGGAAGTGTCAGTATTACAGTATAGCAAAGGGGATTACAGAAGCCTGAGGCAGGAGCTGGCCAAAATTGACTGGAAGGAGGCCCTAGCAGGGAAGACGGTGGAACAGAAATGGCAAGTATTCCTGGGAATAATGCAGCAGTTGCAGGATCAATTTATACCAAATAGGAGGAAAGATTCTAAGGGGAGTAAGAGACACCCGTGGCTGACAAGGGAAGTCAAGGGCAGCATAAAAATAAAAGAGAAGAAGTATAACATAGCAAAGTAGAGTGGGAAGCCAGAGGATTGGGACTCTTTTAAAGAGCAACAGAAGATAACTAAAATGGCAATATGGGGAGAAAGGATGAGGGACGACGGTAAACTGCCCAATAAAATAAAGGAGGATAGTTAAAGCTTTTTTAGGTATGTGAAGAGGAAAAAAATAGTCAAGGCAAATGTGGGTCCCTTGAAGACAGAAGCAGGGGAATTTATTATGGGGAACAATGAAATGGCCGACGAGTTGAACCGGTACGTTGGACCTGTCTTCACTAAGGAGGATACAAACAATCTCCCAGATGTTCTAGTGGCTAGAAATACTAGGGTGACGGAGGAACTGGAGGAGATCCACATTAGGCAGAAAAAGGTTTTGGGTAGACTGATGGGACTGAAGGATTATAAATCCCCATGGCCTGATGGTCTGCATCCCAGTGTACTTAAGGAGGTGTCTCTGGAAATTGTGGACGTCTTTGTGATCATTTTCCAATGTTCTATAGATTCAGGTTCAGTTCCTGTGGATTTGAGGGTGGCTAATGTTATCCCAATTTTAAGAGAGGAGGGAGAAAGAAAACGGGAAATTATAGACCAGTTAGTCTGACAGCAATGGTGGGGAAGATGCTGGAGTCAATTATAAAAGACGAAATAACGGAGCATTTGGATAGCAGTAACGGGATCGTTCCGAGTCTGCGTGGATTTACGAAGGGGAAATCATGCTTGACTAATCCAGTGGAAATTTTTGGGGATGTGATTTGGAAATTTGACAGGGGAGAGCCGGTGGATGTGGTGGAACTCGACTTTCAGAAAGCCTTCGACAAGGTCCCACATAGGAGATTGGTGGGCAAAATTGGAGCACATGGTATTGGAGGTGGGATACTGACATGGATAGAAAATTGTTTGACAGACAGAAAGCAAAGAGTGGGTATAAATGGGTCCCTTTCAGAATGGCAGGCAGTGACTAGTGGGTTACCGCAATGCTCGCGGGACCGCAGCTATTTACAATATACATCAATGACTTGGATGAAGGGATTAAAAGTACCATTAGCAAATTTGCAGATGATACAAAGCTGGATAGCAGTGCGAACTGTGACGAAGATGCTACGAGGTTGCAGGGTGACTTGGATAGGTTGTGTGAGTGGGCAGATGCATGGCAGATGCAGTTTAATGCGGATAAGTGTGAGGTTATCCATTTTGGTGGTAAGAATAGGAAGGCAGATTATTATCTGAAAGCTGTCAAGTTAGCAAAAGGGGACGTACCACGAGATATGGGTATCCTGGTGCATCAGTCACTGAAAGGAAGCATGCAGGTACAGCAGGCAGTGAAGAAAGCCAATAGAATGTTGGCCTTCATAACAAGAGGAGTTGACTATAGGAGCAAAGAGGTCCTTCTGCAGTTCTACGGGTCCCCAGTGAGACCACACCTGGAGTACTGTGTGCAGTTTTGGTCTCCAAATTTGAGGGGGGATATTCTTGCTATTGAGGGCGTGCAGCGTAGGTTTACTAGGTTAATTCTCAGAATGGCGGGACTGTCATATGTTGAAAGACTGGAGCAACTAGGCTTGTATACACTGGAAAGTAGAAGGGTGAGAGGGGATCGTATCGAAACGTATAAGATTATTAAGGGTTTGGACACGTTAGAGGCAGGAAACATGTACCCAATGTTGGGGGAGTCCAGAACCAGGGGCCACAGATTAAGAATAAGGGGTAGGCCATTTAGAACGGAGATGAGGAAGAACTTTTTCAGTATGAGAGTTGTGAATCTGTGGAATTCTCTGCCTCAGACGGCAGTGGAGGCCAATTCTCTGAATGTATTCAAGATAGAGCTAGATAAAGCTCTTAAGGATAGCGGAGTCAGGGGGTATGGGGAGAAGGCAGGAACGGGGTACTAATTGGGAATGATCAGCCATGATCACATTGAATGGCGGTGCTGGCTCGAAGGGCCGAATGGCCTACTCCAGCTCCTATTGTCTATTGTCTATTGACTGTCATATGAGGAAAGATTGGAAAAACTGGGCTTGCATTCACTGGAGTTTAGAAGGATGAGAGTGGATCTTATGAAACATACAAAATTTTAAAGGCACTGGGCTACATCCACGGTAACTATTCTCAATGTTCGGAGCGTCCAGAACCAGGGAGCACGGTCTAAGAATGAAGGGGGGTAATTTAAAACTGAGATGAGAAAAAAAAACGTTTTCACCCAGAGAGTTGAAAATTTGCGGAATTCTCTGCCACAGAAGGCAGTGGAGGCCAATTCACTGGATGAATTTAGAAGAGAGTTCGATAGAGCTATTGGGGCTATCCGAATCAAGTGGCATGGGGAGAAGGCAGGCACACGATACTGATTGTGGATGATCAGCCATGATCACAATGAATAGCGGTGCTGTCTCGAAGGGCCGGACGGCCTCCTCCTGCACATATTTTCTATGTTTCTATGTTTTTATGAAATTGTTAATTTTTAAGAGAGATTGGAAGAATTGGGGAATGATCCTAAACATTGATTTTCTTAATAACAACGTACGTCCGGAGGTTTTAAGGATATTGCTCAAGAGTCACAATACAAGTCGTATCCCTTTCGCAGCCAGGTTTCAGCAATATCCAATTGTCGTAATTGGCCACACAATTACTTTAACTTAAACTATGAACATTTACTTTCTCCCAATGCAGGTATCTATAGAAACCCGGGGCATTTTCTGAATACTCCATAGTAATTACGTATCATTGTTTTTTGATAATTTTAATATTCTGATTATAACCGGATACGTGCTTATGTTCAGCTTGTGGATGATAGATCATGGACATTTAGTGTGCTGATAAATACCACGTTCTTTATTTTGAAAAGCATTCCTCATTAGTTTTTGTGCATCACCTCAATGACGCGGCATTCAGCCATATTAACGTTATTATTTTAATCTGTAATATCCGTTCACCTGGCGCACAGTTTTTCACTTATCCCTCGGCATTTATACACTAAAGGATATCCTATAATACATGACGTTTTAATCACAGAATGGATAGACACTATACCTCTATCTCTTGCTTTCAGTTTCTCGTCTGCAGGGCATTAAATACTTAACTTTAGGTATTAGCAAAACATACACCGACCAAAGCCGATGTAAACGTTGTACATTACTAACATGTACAAATTACGTTTAGTCCACGTTTATAAAATATCTATAGACGTCTACAGTGCAACGGTGAGATTTAAGCGCAGTTTTCCTGTCGCTTAACACTTCCTGCTAAATATTATTTTCTGTGAAGCCAGTAGCGAATGTTTTAAAAAATAAACATGAGACTGTAGTTGGCGTCATCTGGAGCAAATAACACTACCGAAAGAACATATTGAAAAGACGAGGCTTGTATTCACTGGAGTTGAGAAAGATGAGAGGCGATCTTGTAGAAACATATGAAATTATAAAAGGACTGGACAAGCTAGATGCAGGAAAAATGTTCCCAATGTTGGACAAGTCCAGAACTAGGGGCCGCAGTCTCAGAATAAAGGGGAGGCCATTTAAAACCGAGGTGACAAAAAACGTTTTCACCCAGAGAGTTGTGCATTTGAGGAATTCTCTGCCACAGAGGGCAGTGGAAGCCAAATCACTGGATGGATTTAAGAGAGAGTTAGATAGAGCTCTAGGGGCTAGTGGAATCAAGGGACATGGGGAGAAGGCATGCACGGGTTATTCATTAGGGACGATCAGCCATGATCACATTGAATGGCGGTGCTGGCTCGAAGGGGCGAATGGCCTCCTCCTGCACCTGTTTTTTATGTTTCTGTTTCTATTAACACAGCGTGTCCAGCAGCATCAATAGAAGCAACACGACAGCTAAACTTTCTGAAGCCGACATTACATTGAGTTTATAGACTGGAGATAGGGAATACATGGAACTGAGAGGTACGGGTGCTCCACGTGCGGAAAGGTAATCGTTCGACCTGGGCGAAGAGTGATATTGATGGGATTTTTTTCAAGGTGGGAAGATGGAGAAGAGAATTTAATTCGAGACTGGTACGTGATAGAGGGATAAATAATGAACATTAAGTAAATAGATAAACCAATAAGCATATAGATACAAAAAAAAGTATATATATCAAATGTGTAATGCCAGTTTCTACACCTTCTCAAAGTCCAACCTCGATAGCCATTACTGCTCAGGATTGTGGTGGAGATCCAGCATACGCATTCTAAGATAGCAAAAACGTATCTTCCAAACGCTGTTTCTTGATTCATTGGTCTTTATTAAAGTAGCATAAATCAAAAAAAATAATCTTAACTTATCGTTCTTATCAACAGATTCCTCTTCAAATAATACAGTCGTGGCCGTGCGGTTGTTACAAATGTGGTTGTTACCGTGTGATTGTTGCCGTGTGGTTGTTCCCGTGTGGTAAAAAAACTGTTTTCTCTCCATCCTCCGAGCCTAAACTGACCACCAATCTCTGTGGCTGCGCGAGCCTCCTCAGATGTAGACACGCCCCTCTACGTATCAAATCCCACCTTCCAAACTACAGACAGATAGAAACTAGAAATATTAAACATACCCATAATATAATAACTGTAACTAATTTAAGCGAAAATAGCTCCTGAACACCGGCCCCTAATTGTTCTACGTATAGAACGAACCAATTACCAAAAGATATCAAAAGGAGCTATAAAAACTTAATATATATCAAAAACAAAAGTAATATGCATTAAACGTTAACAGTCAGACTTCTTTAGCGATTCTTCAATCTTCTCCGTCACCTTCTCGAAGCAGACATATCTTGGTTATCGGTCTTGTCAAGATGTTGTTCTTAATCTGAAGACGTACAGAACGCACAGAACATTTAACGTCGACATGATCTCCAGTATCCTGCCCATCAACCAAGAACTTCGTGGTGCAGTAGAATCAACCATCCAAGCGATATAACCTGGAATAAACTTTCCTCTTACTCTCAACCATCGTTATCGTTATTGGATTAGAGGAAAATAATCTTGTGTCCACCATTTCCATAAAAGGTCTGCCATATATTGTACCTGTCTCCATCTGCGTCTAATATACACATCTTTCTTCACAAGGAGTCCAGGTGGTAGCATTTGCTTGGTTATAAGCAGAAGAATACGATTTGATGTAAGTGCTTCCAGGTCACTCGGATTATCAGATTTCTTGATAAAGGGTCAATTATTTAAAATTGCTTCAATTTCACAAAATAAAGTTTGCAATCCTTCGTCGTCCAGAACTTGTTATTTAAGAACAGAGCGCAGCACATTTCGAACCATGCGGATCAATCGTTCGAAAAGAATGCCGTGATGGGAACTTGCTGCGGGATTAAAGGTACATCATATCGCTTGCTGAAGCACATATTCTGGATCCTATTCTGATTCAAACATTCAAGTGCTATTCTCAATTATCTTTCCACTCCATTATCTGATCTTCGTACCATTATATGATCTTAATGATAAAACTAGACCTCGTCGACAGATAAATCTGCGAAATGCATGAATGCAGGAGTCGGTGTCATGTGTAGACGCAACTTCAAGATGTACCATTCTGCTTGCCATGCAATTGAAAATTACACCATACCTTTTTACCAGACGTCGTCCTCTCTTGTCCTCTGTAGGACCGAAATAATCAACTCCTACATCTGTAAATGGAGGACTACCAGGTTGAATCCTCTCCAGAGGCAAGTCTGCCATTTTCTGTTCTCCAACCCTTCCACACTGTCTTCTGCACACAACACAATTCCTTATGACGTCTCTTGCAGATGAGTTAGCTTTGATAATCCAGTATTTGTTACGAAGTTTCGACAGCGTATAATTTCTTCCTCCATGTCAAATCTGTTCATGAATATCATTCATGAATCTCTTCATTTTATCGTTGTCTTTGACAGAAAGAAATAACTGCATTTTTTGCTTTAAAATGATCATCAGGACATAAACAATATCCTCTGTATGATGCTTTAAAGACTTGCATCTCTTTGTCAACATTTCCTTTAGTTTGCCAGGACCATTTTCATAGATCCCTTTCGCAATTTCCTTTCCTTTCGAGCCAAACAGCAAGAACATTGCCATTATTTTAAGAAACCAAGCTACAACGGTCTTCAACTTATTCCATGATGAGAAATGGGGAATTAAATAGTTTATTGAATCGAATGGATCCTTCAAAATGGCGTTCACTAAGACGTCTTTCTTGATCTCCGAATGATTAGCAGAGTTTTCAGATTCCAGTTTATGCTTTAGCCATTCCGTATCTGGCTTACAGAGAAACTCTGATCCATTGATCCATCCCTTACTGCTTAAGAAGCGGTCTGCTGCACATCCTCTAGAGGCTTCATCCGCAGGATTTTCCTTGGTATTAACATATTTGCACTGTGATACATTCGTAGAATTCCTGCCAAAAGAGATCCTGTTTTGCGACAAACGTTTGAAATCGGTTTTTTTCATTGTTGATGTAGTTTAGCACTGTTGCGCTATCAGCCCAGAAGGTGGATTCCTCCAGTTCAAACTGCAATTCTTTTTGCAGAACTATGCCAATTCTTACAACTAATTCTGCGGATGTAAGCTCCATTCTGGGAATCGTCATTTGCTTCAAAGGTGCAACTCTGGCCTTTCCCACTAAGAATGCAACATGTACTTCATTGTTGCCATGTTTCAGTCTTAGATATGGAACTGTACAGTAAACCACTTTCAATTGCAGCAGAAAAGTGATTCAGCTGTGCATATTTGATTTGACCAAAGTTTGTAGGCTTCATTCACCGGTCCACTCTGAACTCCGAGAGCTTGTCGAGATCTGCTAACTACTCTGTCCATCGCTGAGAGAAGATATGCGTTATACTCTCATCCCACCAAGTTTCTTCTTACGGACATCCTGCAAAATTCACTTGGCTGGTAGTGTAAATGGTGCATGAAATTCCAAAGGGCGGGAAACATAACCAATCACAGATAGGATGCCCCGTCTTGTACATGGTCGCTCCTGAAATGAGATTTTGAACGTGAACACATCTGTTGCAACACACCAGTGCAATCCCAGTGCTCTCTCCATAGGCAGATGTTCTCTGTCCAATTCCAACTCCCGGTTCTCCTTGGCTCTGTTACCAAGTGGAATGGTTTCCAATACAGCACGGCTTTGCTGGCCCATTTCGATAGCATGAATCCTCCCTTATTGCAGAGGGAAGTGAGATGTTTGACCATTTGGTTTGCTTCCTTTTCCGTATTTTAAGCAATCATCCACATAGAAATTGTTCTTTACTTTGTTTGTCACTTCTTCTGGAAAGTGAACTTTATTGTCCTCGGCGGTCTTCAATGCAAAGTTTGCACAACTCGGTGATGTCACTGCACCAAACAGATGTATCTTCATCCGATATTTAACGCTATCTTGTGCATCACCTTCTGGCCACCACAGAAATCGCAAATAGTCGACATGCTTTTCTAATACCATGACCGGATGAATCATTGCCTTGATATCCGCCATCAAAGCAACCGGCTCGTGTCTGGATCTGATGAGAACTCGGATGAATGCGTTGGTTAGGTCTGGGCCCTGCAGAACTTGATGGTTAAGTGATTTCCCCTTAAAAAACCGCAGCACCGTCGAAGACCACTCTTAAAGTTCCGTTCCTTGAGTGATACACCCCGTGATGAGCAATATACCAAAGTTCTCCTTCGCTCAGATGCAGCGGGTCTTCTGGTACCCTTTCAGCATAACCATTATCAACCATCTCTGTGAGGAAAGGTGGTTGAATGTTGTATTTTTGCCAAACTTGCTTTTCAGATTATGAATGCGTTGCTCTGCAATGCAACGGTTATTAGGCAGAATAACAGCTTATTTTTGAAAAGTAAGTCTTGACAATACTGTCCTTCCATCATCTTTACTGGGCGGTTCATAATACTCAAGAACTTTACATCTTCTCTGAACATTTTTTCTGATTGCTTGCTGGTTCTTTCATTGAATTCGTGATTGTATTGCTTGATCAACGATTCGTCTAGATTTACAGTAGATATTCAGTAGATTGACAGCAGCAGCAGGGTAGTTATTCCTTTTCCTGCTTTTGTTGTTCCTTCCCAAGGAGCCATCGATAACCAATCCAAGTAGGGTCCTCACAGCAAATGTTCCATCCATTTGCCTGCTGACAAACTCCTTGGATTCCATGCCTTCAAGGCATTCATTGCGATAAGTAGGTCGATACCAGAATTAATTTTAGGTATCTTGACTTGCTTGATGTAACGCCGTTGGTTCAAGTCTTCTTGCTTAGGTATATTTGGGTGAGAAACGGGCATAGTCTCATGTGTAAACACATCAATTATTTGTATAAAAATGTCTACCACCAGACTAGCTATTTCCATAGCTGATATGATGTCTATCGTAGCATCGATCTTCATTCATGTTACGCAAGAGATTCTTAATCTTTTCTCCTGTAATGTCCAGCCGTCATTCCAAGCTTTCTGCATCTGCAGTCTTTAACCATGTGTCTTTTCTTCAAACTTCCATAACAGATTCCCTTCTCCTTTGAGAAGTACATCTTTACTTTATATTCCTTCTTCTTCAATATTCGACACCACCTTATGGCGAGACCAACTTCATGACATGACAAACAAAACTCTTGTGGCCTAATGGTAGATGCAACACCTTTCTTCCCTCCTTTCATTTCTCCGGGCATTACAGCAACAGCAAAACTAGGGAGAGCTGCTTAGGTCAGGAACTCCCATTTTTTTCGAAAAAGGAAAACCTTTGACAGTTACTGGTTTAGGTTCTTGACTATTCCCGTGGCGTAGATAAAAGCAATATTAGCAAATTTGCAGATGAAACAAAGTTGGGTGGCAGTGTGAACTGTGAGGAAGATGCTATGAGGTTGCAGGGTGAACTGGACAGGTTGTGTGAGTGGGCGGATGCATGGCAGATGCAGATTAATGTGGATAAGTGTGAGGTTATCCACTTTGCTGGTAAGAATAGGAAGGCAGATTATTATCTGAATGGGTCAAGTTAGGAAAAGGGGACGTACAAGGAGATCTGGGTGTCCTCGTGCATCAGTCACTGAAAGGAAGCATGCAGGAACAGCAGGCAGTGAAGAATGCCAATGGAATGTTGGCCTTCATAACAAGAGGAGTTGCGTATAGTAGTAAAGGGGTCCTCTGCAGTTCACAGAGCCCTGGTGAGGCAAAGAGGTCCTTCTGTAGTTGTACGGTGCACGAGCAAATCCACACCTGGAGTACAGTGTGCATTTTTGGTCTCCAAATTTGAGGAAGGATATTTTTGCTATTGAGGGCTAGGTTAATTCCTGGAATGGCGGGACTGTCGTATGTTGAAAGACTGGAGCAACTAGGCTTGTATACACTGGAATTTAGAAGTATGGGGGGAATCTTATAGAAACATATACGATTATTAATGGTTTGGACACGTTAGAGGCAGGAAACATGTTCCCAATGTTGGGGGAGTCCAGAACTAGGCATCACAGTTTAAGAATAAGGGGTGGGCCATTTAAAACGGAGATGAGGAATAACATTTTCAGTCAGAGAGTTGTAAATCTGTGGAATTATCTGGCTCAGAAGACAGTGGAGGCCAATTCTCTGAATGCTTTCAAGGGGGAGCTAGTTAGAGCTCTTGAGGATAGCGGAGTCGTGGGGGGAGAAGGCGGGAACGGGGTACTGATTGAGAATGATCAGCCATGATCACATTGAATGGTGGTGCTGGCTCGAAGGTCCGAATGGCGTAATACTGCACCTATTGTCTATTGTCCAGATTTGACGTTAATCGTACTTCCCTTTCCATGAAATCCACCAGGTCAGGAAGCATGGCCTCTCTGGCTTCATCGTCCTGTATCAGACCTGCCTTATCTCTCCACTTTTCTATAAGCTTATAGTGCAGTTTTAGAATGATAGCCCTCATATTACTAACGACATTAATTTCTTCCAGATGGTTGATATTTCGCATCGAGTTACAACAACCGCTAATAAATATCGCAGGTTCACGCAACGCCTTCACATCTTCCGCCTTGATAACTGACCAAGCAGTGGCCTTCTTCATGTATGCATTAGCAATGTTCTGTTCGTTTCCAAAATGCTCTTTAAGCAACCCTCTTGCCCTCATCCGCAAGCAAATGCTGACAACTTTTAACAAGCTGCTTCGAATATCCGCTTGTGTATTGCTTCAGAAAGCGTAAGCGATCTCTCTCACGAGTACTTTTCATTCCCACTCCTTCTTCAAACGCTGTTATTAAAGTTTAACATTATTTCCTTCTGGTAATCAATTGACTTGATGACCTACTTCGACAACGTGTCTATCCTTCTGGGATCTTTCCAGGTAGACTGCTTCTCCCTTCTCAGTGAGGTTGACGTTTCTCTTCTCATATCTTCTTGATTCTTGCTCCGCATCTCATTCCAGTGGTGGTTCTTGTTCTTACTTACCTGCCGGAAGATCCATGATGAATTGGTGCTTATCACAATGTTCTATAAACAACCGCAGAATGCATGTCGTCGTTGAACATCAAGCAAGAATATTGAAGTTTCTTTACTGCCACCGTGTAGCAAAATTTCAGATGGTATTCCATTGCTCGGATTTATCGAAGTGTGGAATAAATATAGTTGTATCGATCTAAAAAGTCGTAGGGAACGGATAACAAATGTATCACTCACCCATATCTTCAAAATTTTCAATATATGTCTTTAGATCTGGAAATAGAAACAGCAATAATTTCAAACGTCTGCATTGTTACTTAAACACAACGTCTGAACTCTCAACAAGATAGCACCTTCTGTCATCACAGGCGTTCGAGGCCTATTTTACTATGAACAATTGCCTAAAATACTAGAATATTTTAAGTTGTTGACAGCATTTGCAAAATGTGATAGGTAAAAGTGAATCCATCAGCACATGAGTAAAGTGCGCTATGTTCGGATGACCAAAACATTTATTCGTTCATTTCTTATTGATGTGTTTCATGTAAAATCGTATTTGCTATATATCACGACCATATAAGCGTCGGTCAAAATTAATGCAGATGGAGAAATATATTTTTGTAGGCTGTCTGCATTTACCTTTCTCTTTATGTTTCAAAGCGTCTTCTGTGTGGAAAGCATGATAACTATTAATAAGCCGCGGGTGCTTTACATGTGATGAATTATGATAACAAATCCCATATCCATAGGACGGCGGCAGGAAAATAATATAATCTATGAGAAAGCAAGTAACAACCGAACATCTTGACCTACCATAGTTCGGTGAAATTGCAAGCAAAAGATATTTTCCTTGCAATTTCCAGTGGGATAAATGTGTGGCAATAACGTAAGTGGAAACGATTGAATATTTTGTACTTTGTTTCCACTAAATAGGAAAATATACGCGCATTGGAGAGAGTTTAGTAACTTTCCCTGGAATTGTGTAAAACGCGCTCGTACCATGCGCTCGCACCAACTATATTTGTAGGAACCATACGGCAATAACTGCAAGAATTTCTAGATATTGTTTGAAGAAGAAACAGTTGATAAAGTACGGAAACTGATGAATTACTCTATGATTTGTGCTACTTTAATAAAACCAATTAATGAAGAAAATAAGTTTGGAAGATTCGTTTTGTCATATCAGGGTGCGACGTGTGCATATGCTATAACTACATTTCATCCCCGAGAAGTAATGGCTATCGAAGTGGGATTTCGAGATGGTATAGAAATTGCCATTACATTCGAGTAAAGAACTTGCTCTTGAGGAATTAGAGTAAAGAACTTGCTCTGAATGGACTAAAGTAAAAGGAATTTAAGAAAGACTTGTTCTACAAGCAAAATCCAATTCTACAGTGGAATTGAAGAGGAAGCTGTATCTCTGCCAGAGATTGGAGCTGAAATCCTGGAACAAAGAACCTGCCGGTCGAAGGCAAATTGACACGGCCTACACCTGGATCCTCTGAAGATTGAAGACTTCATTGACCGGGTACCGTGAGTATTCGACTGTTTAGTCGTAATTTGAAGTTAAGAAGTTAAAAAAATTAAAAGCCTGTGGGAAATTTCTGCAGAAGTACTATTTGATACAAGAAGCTTGTTTTGCTACGACGAGATAAGGAAGCCCAACTCGCTGAGCATGACCTTGAAATTAATGTTGTTATGAAGTTCTGAAAGATAAAGTGCTCAGCCAGCGATTGTTTAGCATAGGTGCTTGCCGAAGACTTTCAGTCTTGAAATTAATGATGTGTTTTGAAAAAAGGCTCATTCGGTTTTGAATTCTTCTGGTATTGCTGGAGCATAGTGATAAGCACCAATGGCCATGAATCTTCCGTCAGGTAAGTACGATGAACTGCCACCGGAGGGAAATGTGGAGCAAAAGGCAAAAGAGACATTCAACTGTCGGAAAACGGTCTGGCGGCCTATCTGGAAAGATGCCGGAAGGAGAGAGACAAGCTGTGGAGGAAGGTCATCAAATCGATTGAATATCAGAAGGAACTGATGGAATCAGATGGGAATGCGAACACTGTACGATCTAATATGGATCACCTGCTTAACGTTCGCCAAGAGGTTGGAGAAAAACAACACTCGATATTGTGCTTGCAATTACGAGAAGGACAACTCGAATGGCACACTCAGTGGTTCCAAGAGAGGGGAAAGATTTTTGACAGTTTCGTGGATGTCGTGGAGAAATGGATGCCTGAAGCCATGGCTCACACATCGCACTCAACAGTGGAAGGTACGCTGCAACAAGGTGTAGAGGTGGAAGAAGAGATTTCACCTCAGGATAATGTCTCAAATGTCTCAACGCGAGGATCTAGACGTGTATCCAGTTCTGTAGCCAGTTCAGCTACGAGGGTCTCTGCTCAAATTGAAGCTGAGATGGCTGCTCTCTCGCTAGAAGCTGCCGGCTTAGAGAAGAAATACCAGCTTGAGTAAAAGGAAAGACAGTTGAAGAGAGAGACTAAGAAACGAGCAGAACAGCTGAAGAAAGAAGTTGCAGAACGAGAAGATCAACTGAAGAGAGAGGCTGAAAGACAAGAAGAACTGCTGAAAAGACAAGAAGAACAGCTGAAGAGAGAGGCTTCAGCACGAGAAGAACAGCAGGATAAGGAGGATAAGGAACGAGCAGCGCAGCTGAAGAAATAAAAGGAACGGCTGGAAATAGCCACAAATCTGACAGCTGCAGAGGAAAGGAGAGACGTACTGGAAGGCCGAAAGTCTAAAGCCAGCTCGAGAGTTTCCCGGAAGAAGGGTTCCTTAATCCAAGAAGGAGCTACTAAGTTGGAACCAAAGGCTGAGGCCAACCCACAGCCAGTGCCAGCCTGGTCTCGTGACGCTGAACTGGCACTGAGTAAGTGGATGGTCGACGAAACTTTAACAAAGCAACCGGGTGCTAGACCGAAGCAACCTACCTTTGGGATGCCTGTTACGGCTCGGGATGAGCCAACCCAATATTCTTTTAAGAGACCCGCTCCTCAGCTACCTACACCCAGACAGAGACAGACAACAGACTATGGGGCTCATGACAGAGTTTACCAGGATCGCCCTGAACCAAGCCAGGGACCTCAAAATGAGTTCTACGAATTACTGAGGAATCAAACGAGAATCAGCGAGCTCATGGTCCAACAAAATCTTTCTGCTACCTTACCCTCAATGGAAATTCCTCATTGTGATGGCGATCCCTTACAATATGAGGCTTTCGTAGCGGCGTTCGAAGAAGGAGTGGAAATGAAAACTACGAGTTTCAGAGATCGTCTGCGATTTCTGGAGCAATACATGTGGATACGCGAAGCAGCTTGTTAGGAGTTGCCGATATTTGCCTGCGGATGCGTGCTATCGAAAGGCAGGAAGATTGCTTGGAGAGTATTTTGGTGACAAACAGAAGATTGCTAACGCATACATGAAAAAGGACTTTGCTTGGCCAGGTATTAAGGCGGAGGATGTGAAGGCGTGGCATGAGATTGCAATGTTTCTCAGTGGTTGTTGTGATTCCATGAGAAATGGCAACCACATGGAAGAGATGAACGTTGTTAGTAATATGAAGGCTATCGTCCTGAAACTGCCCTATAGGCTCAGAGAGAAATGGAGAGAGAAAGCAGGCCTGACACAGGAGGTTGACGATAGAGATGCCATGCTTCCTGACCTGGTGAATTTCATGGAAAGAGAAGTACGGTTAATGTCCTACGCTATGGGAATATTCAAGATCCCAAATCAGCAACTGTTAAAGGCTCTACATTTACTAAGGGCAGGGGAAGACCAGGACCTAAGGAAAGCAGTTTTGCTGCCACCTTAAACATGTAGAAAAGAAGGGCGGATTGAAAGAAGAGTTATCTACCGTTCAACCGCAAGGGTTTTGCTTTTCGTGTAATGAAGTTGGCCATACTATAAGATGGTGTCGGAAATTCAAGAAACGGGATTATAAAAAAAAGATTGACTTCTTGAAGGAGAAATGAATCTGCTATGGATGTCTGAAGAAAGGACACATGGTCAAGGACTGCAGGAATAAGATAATATGTAACATATGTAAACAAGATCATCCTGAATTGCTTCACACCGAACAGAGGAATACGGACGCGATGCCGGAGCAAGTAGAACAAACGGACAAGCCGGCCACGAGTGACGTTGTTGCCCCCTCTCTGTTAACTGCACATATTGGGGCCGGAGTAGAAGCCTGTACTTTCGCCATCCTGCCAGTACAGGTAAGAAGCAGTGAAGGGAATACAGTGTTGCAAACATATGACTTTTTGGACAGTGGAATTTCCGCTACCTTATGCACAGAAAGCTTGATGAGAAAACTGGATATTACAGGAGAAAAGGTTAAGCTTCTCTTGAACACCATAGATGGTCCGAAATACTACGATAGTTATCATATCACAAGTATGGAAATAGCTAGTCTCGAGGAAGACAACTTTATACAGATATCTGATGTGTTTACACAACAGACTATACCCGTCTCTCATTCGAACATACCTAAGCAAGAGGACCTGGAAAAGTGGCCTTACTTGAAGGATGTAAAATTACCCAAAATAAACTCAAGTATCGGAACGAATGCTTTTGAATCATTAGAACCTGGAAGGGTTATTACCAGTCAAGAAGGTGGTCCGTTTTCTGTGAAAACCATACTCGGATGGGTTATCTGTGGCTCCCGAGAAAGAATAATAAAGGCAGAAAATGGAATAATTATACTGCTGCTGCTGTCAATCGGATATCTATCGTAATCCTAGAGGAGTTGTTGACACAGCAATATAATCACGACTTCAATGAAAGAGCCGGCAAGGAATCAGCAGAAATGTCCAGAGAAGAAGTGAAATTCTTGGAAATTATGGGTCGCTCAGTAAAGATGATAGAAGGTCACTATTGCCTGGATCTACCCTTTAAACAAGAAGGTCTTAGTCTGCCGAATAACCGATGCATTTCAGAACAACGTTTTCAGAATCTGAAACGCATGTTTGGTAAGAATACTCAATTTCATGATGAATATACATCTTTCCTCTCGGAAATGATTAATAATGGTTATGCTGAAAGAGTGCCGGAAGACCAGCTGAATAGAAGTGATGGAGAACTTTGGTATATCCCACATCATGGGGTGTATCATTCAAAGAAGGGAACATTAAGAGTGGTCTTCGACTGTGCTGAGGTTTTCAAGGGTAAATCACTTAACAGTCAGCTGTTACAGGGTCCAGACTTAACTCACTCACTCATCGGAGTTCTTATCAAATTCAGACAAGAGCCGGTAGCCTTGATGGCAGATATCAAAGCAATGTTTTATCAGGTCAAGTTCTCGGAAAAAAATGTTGACTACTTGCGATTGCTATGGTGGCCAGACGGTAATGCACAACATTATTGTTGTGCCCTGCGTTGTACCCTGGCTGGGATGCGCCGGCACCAGCAGGCCCTCTCTCGGTTTCCAGCTCCGTTTCCAGACCTCTCAATTCGGACCCAACCCGGACTACCGTCTCCAACAGACCATCTGCCACTTCTCTGAACAGTTTTCGTTCCGTGCCCTGCGTTGTACCCTGGCTGGGATGCGCCGGCACCAGCAGGCCCTCTCTCCGCACGAGATGCAACACCTGTCCCTTTACCTCCCCCCTCAACTCCATCAAAGGACCCAAACAGTCTTTCCAGGTGAGACAGAGGTTCACCTGCACCACCTCCAACCTCATCTATTGCATCCGCTGCTCTAGATGTCAACTTATTTATATCGGCGAAACCAAGCGCAGGCTCGGCGATCGCTTCGCTGAACACCTGCGCTCGGTCCGCATTAACGCAACTGATCTCCCGGTGGCCCAGTACTTTAACTCCCCCTCCCATTCCCAGTCTGACCACTCTGTCATGGGCCTCCTCCAGTGCCATAGTGAAGCCCGCCGGAAATTGGAGGAGCAGCACCTCATATTTCGCCTGGGCAGTTTGCGGCCCGGTGGTATGAACGTCGATTTCTCCAACTTCAGATAGCACCTCTGTCCCTCCCTTCCCCTCCTCCTTCCCAGATCTCCCTCTATCTTCCTGTCTCCACCTATATCCTTCCTTTGTCCCACCCCCGACATCAGTCTGAAGAAGGGTCTCGACCCGAAACGTCACCATTCCTTCTCTCCCGAGATGCTGCCTGACCTGCTGAGTTACTCCAGCATTTTGTGAATAAATCGATTTGTAACAGCATCTGCAGTTATTTTCTTATATTATGCACAACAAGATCTCGTTGAATATAGGATGAAGGTACATCTCTTCGGAGCAGTGTCATCGCCGAGTTGTGCAAACTTCGCATTGAGGAAAACCACTGAGGATAATCAAGCTTACTTTTCAGAAGAGGTGACAAACACATTAAAGAGCAATTTCTATGTGGACGATTGTTTAAAATCTATGAAGACGGAAGAAGAAGCGATTCAAATGGTCAAACATTTGACTTCCCTTTGCAATAAGGGAGGGTTCAGGCTAATGAAATGGATCAGCAACAGCCGTGCTGTACTGGAAACTATTCCACCGGAGGACAGAGCTAAGGAGACTCCGGAGTTGGACTTGGATAAGGACGATTTGCCCATGGAAAGAGCACTGGGATTGCACTGGTGCGTCGAAAGAGACGTGTTCAAATTCAGAATTTCGATTCAGGAGAGACCATGTACAAGACGGGTCATCCTGTCTGTGATTGGTTCCGTTTACGACCCTTTGGGATTTCTTGCACCATTTACACTACCAGCCAAGTTAATTTTGCAGGATCTCTGTAAGAAGAAACTTGGATGGGATGAGAGTATAACGCAAATCATCTCTCAGCGATGGACAGAGTGGTTAGAATATCTCAACAAGTTATCGGAGTTCAGAGTGGACCGGTGTATGAAGCCTACAAACTTTGGTCGAATCAAATTTGCACAGCTGCATCACTTTTCTGACCCAAGTGAAAGTGGTTATGGTAATGTTTCGTATTTGAGATTGGAAAATGATGACAGTGAAGTACATACTGCGTTCTTAATGGGAAAGGCCAGAGTGGCACCATTGAAGCAAATGACGATTCCCAGGATGGAGCTTGCAGCCGCAGTCTTAGCCGTTAGAATTGACATATTGCTGCATAAGGAGCTGCAGCTTGAGCTGGTGGAGTCTACTTTTTGGACTGATAGCATGACAGTGCTTAAGTACATTAATAATGAAAACAAACGTTCCTAACCTTCGTAGCAAACAGGGTCTCTTTAATAAGGGATGCTACTAAGGTATCACAGTGGAAGTATATTAATACCAAGGAGAATCCTGCGGATGAGGCGTCTTGGGGATTAACAGCGGAACGCTTGTTAAGTAATAAGAGATGGATCAGCGGGCTAGAGTTTCTCTGTAGACCAGACAGTGAATGGCCAAAGTTTAAGCTGGAAACTGAAATCCTTACCAATGATCCGGAGGTCAAACAAGACATTGTAGTGAATATCATTAGTAAGGATCCGCTAGATTCCACAAACTATCTAATTACTTACTTTTCATCGTGGTATAGATTGAAGACTGTGGTGGCTTGGTTTCTTAAATTAACAACAATGCTTTTGCAGTGGTCTCGAAAGGGAAAGGAGATTCGGATTGCTGTGTGTAGTTTGGAAACGGATCCTGACAAGTTGAAAGTCAACGTGGACAAAGAGATGCAAGTTTTTAAGATATCATACCGGGGACAGTGCTTATGTTCAGATGATCTTTTCAATGCAGAAGATGCAATTATTTCTTTTTGTCAAAGACAAGAATATAAGGATGAGCTATCAGCATTACGAGCTGGTGAGCATGGTTTTAAAAGAAGTAGTCATTTATACAGGCTTGACCCGATGCTGGATAAAGGACTTCTGAGAGTAGGGGGTCGCCTAAGTAAACTATCGATGCCTGAAGAAGCTAAGCATCATATTATTCTCTCAAATTACTTTTATATTTGAACATTGCTGTTACGGCATATTCATGAACATATGGGACATGGAGGAAGAAATCACATGTTGTCGAGACTTCGTAGGAAATATTGGATTGTCAAAGGTAACTCCGCTGCAATAAAGGTTATAAAGTATTGTGTTGCGTGCCAGCGTCAGCGAGGAAGATTTAGTGAACAAAAGATGGCATACTTGTCTCTGGAAAGGATTCGACCTGATAATCCTCCATTTACAGAGGTAGGAGTTGATTATTTCGGTCCTATTGAGGTTAAGAGAGGACGATGTCTGGTGAAAAGGTATGGTGTGATTTTCACTTGCATGGCAAGTAGAGCGGTGCATCTTGAGATGGCATGTACACTGGACACAGATTCCTGTATTCACGCATTGCGAAGATTTATTTGTCGACGAGGTCAGGTTCTTTCAATAAGATCTGATAATGGTACAATTTTTTTTGGAGCGGAAAGGGAGTTGATAGAAGCGCTTAAAGGCTTGAATCAGAACAAGATCCAGAATGATATGCTTCGGCAATGCATACGATGGTACTTTAACCCCCCAGCGGGAACCCACCATGGTGGTGTTTGGGAAGGATTGATTCGTATGATCCGAAATGTGCTGCGTTCGGTTCTTAAACAATAGACTATGGATGAAGAAGGATTGCAAACCTTGTTTTGCGAAATTGATGCAATTTTGAATGACCGACCTATCACCAAGTGTTCTGATGACCCGAACGACTTGGAAGCGCTTACTCCAGATCATATTATTTTATTGAAAACTAGGCCAGTGCTACCATCTGGGCTCTTTGCAAAGGACGATTTGTATGTTAGACGCAGATGGAGGCAGGTGCAGTATATGGCGGACCTTTTTTGGAAAAGGTGGACACGAGAATATTTACCTTTAATTCAGGAACGCCAACGATGGTTGAGAGTGAGAAGAAATTTGATTCCAGGTGATATCGTTGTGGTGGTTGATTCTACTGCACCACGAGGTTCTTTGGTTGATAGGCAGGATACTGGAGATTATGACGGACGTTAAGGGTTTTGTGCGTACGGTACGACTTCAAACTAAGGACAATATTTTGGTAAGACCAATAACCAAGAAATGCCTGCTTCGGGAATGTGAAGGAGAAGTTTGAAGAATTGTGAAATAATTTTGTACGCTGATGGATATGTAATGCGTATTGTTTTGTTATTAGATTAATATTAAGCTTTTATAGCTCCTTTGATATCTATTAGTAATTGCTTCGTTATATACGCAGAACAATTAGGGGCTGGTATGTAGGAGCCATTTATGCTTAATTCAGTTATTGTCATTGTGTTACGGCTATGTTTTAATATTTCTAGTTTATGTCTTTTTTGCCTGCTTATGGGTGTGACTTAATGCGTAATGGGGAGTGTCTAGATGGGGGGTTTCTAGCGTGGCGACAGAGGTTGTGGGTCAGTTTAGACTCGGAGGATGGTGAGCATACGCGCTCATACCATGCGTTCATCACGCGCTCGTACCATCCGCTCGCACCAGCTATATTTGTAAGAACCATACTGTAATAACTGCAAGAATTTCTAGATATTGTTTGAAGAAAAAGCAGTTGATAAAGTACGGAAACTGAAGAATTACTCTATGATTTGTGCTACTTTAATAAAACCAATTAATGAAGAAAAGAACTTTGGAAGATTCGTTTTGTCATATCAGGGTGCGACGTGTGCGTAAGCTATAACTACATTTCATCCCCGAGAAGTAATGGCTATCGAAGTAGGATTTCGAGATGGTATAGAAACTGCCATTACACTTGGTAAGGGACGGTACAGCCAACAGAACTAAAGCTATATAAGGTGCTGGTCAGGCCACATTCGGAGTACTGTGAGCAAATGTGAGCTCCATATCCGAGGAAGGATGTGCTGTCTCTGGAGAGGGGCCAGAGGAGGTCTGCAAGAATGATTCCAGCAATGAGTGGGTCAGCATATGATCAGCGTTTGACAGCACTGGACCTCCACTCGCTGGATTTTAGAAGGTTAAGGGCGTCTAATTGAAACTTACAGAATAGTAAAAGGCATAGATAGAGTGGATGTGGAAAGGATGTTTCCACTTGTGGGAGAGTGAGTCTCGGACCAGAGTTCATACCCTCTGTATTAAATGGCGCTCCTTTAGAAAGGAAGCGAGTTTGGTCAGAGAGCAGTTTATCTGTGGAACGCATTGCCAGAGATGGCTGTGAAGGCCAAGTCAGTTGATAATATTCAGGCATAGATAGACAAATTATTGACTAGAACGTGTGTGGGGAGAAGGCAGGAAAATGGGATTAGGAGGCACAGATCAGCCATGATTGAATGGCGGAGTAGACTCGATGGACCGAATGGCCTAATTATATTACGAACTCTAGTGAACTCGTGAGAACAGTAAGCGATTCATACCCGGAACAAATTTCAACAAACTCAGTACCTCATAACGTTACGGATCTACTCAGCCTTGTTTACATCCACGCTCCCCGCGTTGATTGGTTTATTTTGTATCCCCATGTCCATTAAACCCTTCAATATACTAAGAGAATTCTGAATCTCCTTGTTGTTGAAACACATTTTTTACTCTGTTCAGAATTCGTACTGGATAATGCCCTCTGGTATTACAACACTAACCCATCCAACATTCAATCAAGCCAAGTAAATCGTACTCCCTAAACACAGGCGTCCAATCCCTGTTGGAATTGTATTTATTTCAAAAATAAATATTGTTCATATAGAGTGTAGGGCATGTGGATCCCTGGGACGATCATCCCTGACAAATTTCACATTCTAAGATTCATGCACTGTGGTGTTTTTTTAATCTGATGTAGTTATGTTTTTGCCTAAAAATCGCCAACCACTGAAGGTAAAGTGAATTTACAAAACTATTATCATTTTCGGTAATGTTGAGCGCAGCTTGTGGGTATATCATTAATACAGCACGCATGCAAATTTTATTCAGGGAAAGGTAACGAGCGGTGAGCCATTTCGTTTTCACTGTCGTATCGTTACAATGACTAAAGTTTTCAGCGACATGTAGTCATTTCACCTGAGGTCAAGAATTTCAATTAGCACAATTATTTTCAAACAGGGTAACATAAAAAAAAGGAAAAAGGTGATGTAATAAAAATATGTGCCAGGACAAAAAAAAAACTTCACGTGTAAAATGCACTATTTCGGTACATTTACAGGACCATCAACGAGATTCACGTTTGGAAGACTTTCTTCGAATTTACGTCCACAAAGAATTAATAGATCGAACAGAACTAATTATTGTTGGATGATTAAATTGTCATCATCACGTGATGGGACTCTTTTGGAAGGTAATTTAAAGCACGATTGTTTTCAATTGCGCATTTGTCGTCGCTTACTTTAAAATTCTAGGGAAAATATCACGAACAAAACTTGGTGCTAACGTGCCAAACAACCACTACCCATGGGTATAACCCAGCATTTTATGACTATTTTAGCGAGGAAACCTGATAGAGTTGAAGAGAGTGTGATGACTGTACAAGGCCATATCACATGTATGACTATCAAAGTATGCAAGCTGCCACGGTGATTCTGCTTAACCAATTACCCCTTTAAAAACTAACGTGTACACGAAGACTGCCAAAAATTACAGTTACAGATATAGCCCAGTCTATCACAGAGCAGACTACCCATCATTGTCCCCATGCACACTTCACGCCGCCTCGGATAAACGACCGACATAATAGAAACAGAGAAGCAAATAAACAGAAATATAGAAAAATAGGTGCAAGTGGTCCATTCGGCCCTTTCGAGCCAGCACCGCCATTCATGATTGTGGTTCATCATGTCTGATTATCTAAAATCTGTACCCCGTCCCTGCTTTCCCCCCACATCCCTTGATTTCTTTAGCCCTAAGAGCTAAATCTAACTCTCTCTTGAAATCATGCAGAGAAGGGGTCTCCACTGCCTGATGTGGCAGATAATTCCACAGATTCACAACTCTCTGGCTGAAGAAGTATTTCTCCATCTCAGCCCTAAAGGGCCGACCCTTTGTGACCCATGGTTCTGGACTCCCCCAACATCGGCAACAATTTTCCTGCATCCAGCCTATCCAATACTTTAAGAATTGTAGATGTTTCTATAAGATCCCCTCTCTATGTTTCTATGATCCTTCTAAATTCCAGTGAATGCAAGCCCAATCGACCCATTCTTTCATCATATGTCAATCCCGCCATCCGAGGAATTAATCTGGTGCCCCTATTGCACACCCTCAATAGCATTAATGTCATTCCTCCATCATGGAGAACAAAATTTCACACAATGCTCGAAGTGCGATATCACCAGCGCCCTGTGCAACTGAAGTAGGACCTCCTTGCTCCTAAATTCAAATCTTCTCGAAATGAAAGCCAAGGTGCCATTTGTTTTCTTCACTGCCTGAGGGAGCTGCATGCTTGCTTTCAGTGACTGATGTACAAACACACGCAGGTCTTGTTGCAACTCCCTTTTCCTAATCAGACATCATTCAGAAAATAATCTGCCTACCTGACATTGGCCTCAAATTAGATAACCTCACATTTATCCACATTATACTACATCTGCCATATATCTGCCCACTCACCCAACCTCTCCAAGCCACCCTGCAGCATCATCGTCCCTCATCGTCGTACCTCATACTGCCACGCAGGTTTTTGTCATCCACAAACTTGGATATGTCACATTTAATTCGTCTCGATTGTTCAGAAGAATTGTAAATGACTTGTAAATCCCAGCACCAAGCCCTGCGGCACCCCACTAGACACTGCCTGCCATTCTGAAAATGACCCGTTAATTAATGTTCTTTGCTTCTTGTCTGCCAAAGAATTCTCCAACTGTGTGCATATCCTATCGCAATACCACGTGCTCTAATTTTGCACACTAACTCCAGAAGGTTTTGGAGTCAGTTGTGTGGGACGTTGTGAACGTTTTTTTTGTTAAAGTCCAGATACACCACGTACACTGGCTCTCCATTATCCATTCTACTTGTTACATCCTGAAAAAATACCAGAAGACTTGTCAAGCATGATTCCCCCTTCACAAATCCATGCTGACTTTGACCGACCGTGTCACTGCTTTCCAAATGCGTTGCTATAACATCTTTAACAAACGACTCAAGCATCTTCCCTACTACCGATGCTAGGCTAACTTCTCTATAATTCCACATTTTCACTCTCCCTCCTTTCTTAAAATGTGGCTACGCTCCAGTTCACTGTAGCTGATCCAGAGAAAACATTGGAAAATGATCACCAATGCATTCACGACTTCTCGGGCCACCTCCTTTTGTAGTCTGAGATGCAGACCATCATGCCCTGGGGATTTATCTGTTTGCAGTCCTAATACCATTTCCTGACTAATGTGGATTCCCTTAGTTCCTCCCTCCCTCTAGAATCTCGGTCCCCGAGAACTTATGGGAGGTTGTTTGTATCGTCCTTTGTGAAGACACAATCAAAGTACTGTTCTGTCATTTATTTGCTTCCCATTATAATTTCACCTGTCTCTGATTGTAAGGGACCTACATTTGTCGTCACTAATCCTTCCCTTTTTAGATATCTAAAGATGTTTTTGGAGTCAGTTTTTATGTTCCCCGCAAGCTTTCTTTCATGCTCTTTTCTCCCCTCTGAATTAACCGGTTTGTCCAACTCGTTTGAGTTCTAAATTTCTCCCAGTCCTCCGGTTTGCTGCTTCCTCTGGCCAATGTATATGCCCTTTCCTTGGATTTAACACTATCCTTAACTTCCGTTGTTAGCCACGGTTGCGCTGCCTTCCCCGGTTTTATTTTTCGCCAGATAGAGATTGACATGTTTTGGTGTTCATCAATGCAGTCCTTAAATCTTTGCCATCGCATCTCTACCGTCAACCCTTTAAGTATAGTTTGCCAGTCTATCCTAGCCAATTCCCAGCTCATACTTTCAATGTCTCCTTTCTTTAAGTTCAGGACCTTAGTCTCTGAATTAATCGTGTCACTTTCCATCCTAATGCAGAATTCCACCATGTTATTGTCGCTGTTGCCCAAGGGGCTTTGCACAACAGGGTCACTCACGAATGCTTCCTCATTACACAATACGCAGTCGCGATCGGCCTGTCTTCCAGTCGGTTCTTCCACATATTGGTTTAAGAACTATCCCAAATACATTCCAGGAAATTCCTCCACCTGATCGCTGCTACCAATTTGGTTGGTCCAATCTATATGTAGATTATACTTACCCATGATAATTGCTGTACCTTTGCTTCACGCATCCCTAATTTGCTGCTTGATGCTATCCCCAACCTCCCTACGGCTGTTTGGTAGTCTGTACACAACTCCAACAAGCGTTTTCCACCCTTGGCCTTTTCACACATAATCCAAGTCTTGAACCATTATGGTCATTGCTTACTCTCTGTGCATCTGTCCGTTAGATGGTACATTAGCCTGAAATCGCGCAACATTCGACAGAGCAACATATTTTTCCATCTATTATAAGGCTTCTAAGTGGTTCTTTATTAAGCTATATTACGTTAAATTTACCTCCAACCATTTGCAAGCATTGGATTTTGTCCAAAGAGTAAAAGTGAGCCTTGGGGTAAAATATGTCCTCTTAAAATTAAGATGCCCGCCTTTTTACAGAACTGGAGGAGAAATGTGAGATCGTAAATGTATATTTCCCAACCATCTTTTTACTGGGAAGATCACGAAAGCAAAGAAATTGAGAAGTATATTGAGTACAAGACCAAGTTGTCCCGTTGGGCCCAAACCTCTCCTGCATTGGTGCAGCTCTCTCTCCTCCCCCTCCCATCCCCTTCCAGCTTCCCCCCTCTCCCCCTTCCAGTTCCCTCCCCCCCGCTTCCCCTCCCGCTTCCCACTTCGTTCCTCAATCCCTCTCCCGCCCTGCTCTCCTCCCCCTCACCTCCCCCTCTCCTCCCCATCCCCTACCTTCACCCTCCTCCACCCCCTCCCCTTCACGTTCCCTTCTCCTCCTCCTTCCCCTCCCTCCCCAATCCCCTCCCTCCACACCATCTCCCTCAATCCCCCTTATCATCTATTCCCCCCCTTCCCACTCCCTTCCCATCCCTCCCCCTGCCCCAGGTGATAGATTTAAACTTAAATCACCGATTTCAATGAAACGTCTTCCATTAGCACCAAAGGAACGACGGTGAGAGGGCCCTGGACTCAAAGCGTATCCTGTATTGGTGTAGCACACTCAACCCCAACTCAATCCCATTTATCCCCCCCTCCCCCCACTGACCCAATCCATCCCACCTACGCACCCCTCTTGCCCCTACCCTGCCCCCACCCCACTTGCCCCTCCTCTACCCCACCCCACTCCCCCCAGCCCTGCCTCCACCCCATTGCCTCCTCCCCGCCCTTATTCTCCCCTACCCCACTCTCCCTTCCCGCACCCCACTCTTCCCCACCCAAAACTTCCCTTCTCCAAACCCCCACTTTCCCCCACTATTCCCTCCTCCCCAACCCACCCTGGCCTTATCCCCAGCCCCACACTTCTCCCACCCCAACCCCCACTCTCTCCTCCCCCACCCCTCCCCCTCAGCCTCCTCCCCACCCCATCCTCCCCCACTCTCTCCTCCCCCACTCCCACTGTCACTGTCCCCTTCCCCAACCCCCTCGCGCGCACCCCCACTATCTCCCCCCACTCTCCGCTCTTCCCCATCCCCAATCACCCCTGACCACCACTGCCCCCCTTCCTCCCCATCGCTACTCTCTCTTCCCCCACTCTCCGCTCTCCCGCACCCCCAATCACCCTGACACCCACTTCCCCCTTACTCCCCACCACCACTCTATATTCCCCCCACCACCACCCCACTTCTCGCCGCACCACCTCTCTCCTCCCCGCACCCTCCCCCTCCTCCCCAACCCACTTTCACTGTCCCCCTTCCCCCCACCCACCCTCCACATTTCCTTCCCACCCCCACCGTCTCCTCCCCCACTCCCGTCCCCCCACGCTTCCCTCTTCGCTAACCCCCACTGTCCCCCTTCCTCCCAACCCCACTCTCTCTTCGCCCCTCCCCCACCCACGCTGTCCCCTCCGCACCCCCACTCTCTCTTCCACCCACCCACCCCCTCTCCCCACACTCTCCTCCCACACCCCTCTCTCCCCCACACCCCCTTTCACCACCACCCCCTTTCCCCCACTCACTCTTCCCCCCTCCCACCCATTCTCTCCTCCCCACCCCCTCCTATCCCCACCCTTCCCTCCACGCACTCGCCCCCACGTCCACTCCCCTCCGTGGAGCCGTTGGCGGGAAAAGCCATTTTGAAACATTAAAATCTCTCTAACTTAAAAAATATACGACCATTTACGAAATATACGAAAATTTGTTTTCAACAGTCTGCTGGAGAGTGGTGATTAAGGTGGCGCAAAGATTGTGACGCTATGGTTTACCGCACATAAATTACTAAGCTATGCTTTAATTATGTAACACACAATTTAAAATGTAACGTACGTTAGTTGGGAAGACAACTACGCTGAATGCAGTGCAACTAATTCAACCGTAACAAATTATATCCTTTTGAAATATGGGAAAACTTGCCATTCTCATTATTATGACATTATATCTTGGTTGCTTCGTTAGTATAGTTCACCCGACAAATGCACATCTTAAATACTTTTCGGTCGTTAGGATAATTGCCGAGACCAATTTTGCACGGTCGTTAATTGATGGCTAACTTTCGATTTAAGTCAAGGCTTGTGGTCTCGTGCACCGATGCGCAGTGAATAGCATTGGTTTGCAGGTGATCTAAGCAGATCAGATAATAGAAAACCTAAAAACATTCAAGCCAACCTCGAGTAAAATAGATTGAGCGAAGGAGAAGTTAAATTACGAGTAATACATTTTTCTGCATTGCTGATCATCAGTTTAGTTTCATTTAGTGTTGACTAGTTTAGATTAGTTTAGAGATATAGCGCGGAAACAGACACTTTGGCCTACTGGGTCCATGCCAACCAGCGACCGCTGCACATTATCACTATCCGATACACACCACGGACATTTCTTTACATTTACCAAGCCTATTTACCGACATACCTGTTCCATAGCAGTTGCTGGCCTTGCCGTTCATCCTAACCGGAACATTTTGCCACTGTACCCTTGCAAACCCATTTAGATTTCCTCCTATTTGGCAGTCGTCCGTCAGTAAAGCAAAGAGAGTGTTCCGTTCAACCTCTAAACATTCCCGCAGATGCTTGCAAAATCGGACTTTCCGCAATTTAGGACCAAGTGGTTGGATAGTCCTCACCTTTCCATTCCTGCTTTAAAACTAATAGAATTATGGTCACTCGGCGCAAGGGCTTTTCCAATAGCACTGTACATTCCTTAAGTTTTTCCATGAGAGGAGAACCAACACTACACCCCTTCCACGTTCGGCATCTAAAAAATAATTAATGAGGCTTTCTTGGACAAATAGAGTAAACGTCAGCCTGTCAAGCCCGTTAAATTAAGGATGATTTGAACTGAAACCCCCCTGTCATACTACCCTATTGTTTCACAGTTATCTGATGTTATAATTCACTTGGGAGGCATAGAGAATAGTCCAGTCAATGTTATTACGTTCTACCACTATAGCTACACTGTGTAATCCCCCAAGATCATCCTCTCTCATCATTGTCGATATGATCTAGCTGAGCAAAAAGCAAACACCTCCCACTCTCATACCTGGATCTCTGTCACGCCTGTAGAATATATGTCCTGCAGTATTGAGCTGCTAGACCTGCCCTTCTCTTCGACATATTTAGTGTACGGCTGTAACATATCACAATGCCTCTAGACAATCCACGACACGAATTCACCCGCCTTATCTGTTAGGCTTTGAACAGTGAACGAGGTACAGTTTACAGCATCCGTGCTACCTCTTTTACCGCGCTTCTGCCCGTACCAGCTGCTAACTCTGCCATCCTTGATGAGTTTGCTTGCCCGAAATCTCTCTCCTTCCTGCTTATGGAACACGACCCCCGCCAAACCCCAGCATTGTATAAATTAAGCACTCCTGACGAGAACTAACAACTCTCACCCACAGGGCAGTTAATACCAACCAGGTTAGCTGGAAAGCGCACTTCGTGCAAATCCATTCTGACGTAGTAGACATCACAAATATAAATAATCATGAACGCCATCTCTCCGCACCAGCTCAGCAGCGATGTGATCAACGCAACGAGACATCTCCCCTTCCCGGTCTCACTACGACATGGGACTGGAAGCAAACCTGTGATGAGCGGTATCGATGTCCAACATTTTAACATGTATGCTTACTCCTTATATTCACTAAGCAGAATCAAATGTTCCCCTTTCGCAATATTCTGCAGCCGCTCCAATACATGCTGGATTCTGGAGTTAGTTTTGTGGCTTGAAAATTATTTCTGTTCCCTTAACTTTTGAGTCCCCTTTCACTCTAGTATTGTCTGAATCTCCTCTTCTCATAGTGCCTGTATGATGCTGTAAATTAAATTCAAGGTTGACGAGAGATTTAACGGCAGAAGGGTGTGTACACTGATAGAATCCATCGTAAACTTAATGTCACCCCCCCCCCCCCCCCACTTTCTCCTCGCGCATTTCACATTGCATTGATATATTTTGCTGCTTCACGTAAACTACACCTGATACGGCCAGCGTACGGGTGAGGATATCAGACACGCGTCAAATTGTGATATCTCGCGTATAACAACGAGTGTTAACTAAAATGCGGGTGGAAAGCCCAGATGACGTACAGGTATGTAGGTTAATTGGCTGGGTAAATGTAATAATTGTCCCTAGTGGGTGTAGGATAGTGTTAATGTACGGGGATCACTGGGCGGCACGGACTTGGAGGGCCGAAAAGGCCTGTTTCCGGCTGTATGTATATGATATGATATGATATGATATGAGTTTCTTTCATGGAGCCTTTGTTTGAGGATTCCGCAAAATTAGGGAACAAGAAAACAATCTTTTTTTCTCACCCAAATCTTTTAAGTATCTTTGGCAGTTGTTCAGTTCTGAGAATCAAAATTATTAGAGAGTCAGTGTGTCGTACAGTAGCAAACCTGGAATATGGCCCTTTGGCTCATGGTGAACACAGCCAGCAACATGTCCCATCTGCGCTCGTCCCAGCTTGTGTTTGGCCCATATTCATCTAAACCTGTCGTAGCAATGTATCCGTCTTAATGTTCCTTAAATGTTGCGAGATTACGTGACGCAACGATATCCTCCGGCATCTCCATCCATACAACCATCACCACTTTTGTCAGATTTTATCCCTCTGGTTCCTATTAAATCATTCCCTCCCCACCCCCCACCCCCCACCCCACAACCCCTCCGACGCACTTGACATGAAACCTACGTCCTGCAGTATTGAGTCCTTGCCTCTTCAAAACCTCCAAGAACGCCCCCCGAGTCCTGGCAACATGCTCGTAAATTATCTCTGTACATTTCCAGCTTGACAACATCTTTCCAGTAACATGATACACAAAGCTGACCACAAAACTCAAAATGAGGCTTCAGCAACGTTTATATAACTGCGACATGACCAGTTAATCTCTATACCCAATACTCTCCCTGATGAAGTCCAATGTACCATAGGCCTTTTTCACATCCCTATCCACCTGTGATGCCACTTTCAACTAACTGTGTATCTGCACCCTAAGACCCCTATGCTCTGCAACATTTCCAAGAGCCCTATCGTTCACGGTGCAGGTCCTGTCCATATTACCCTTCCCAAAGAGCAACACCATATTTTTCTCTGTATTAAATTGCATCAACAATTCCTCAGCTCAGCTGCTCCACCGATCCATCTCCTGCTGTAATTTTTATAACCATCTTCATTAGCCACAAAACACTCACTTTGGTGTCATCTGCAAATTTGCTAATCATGCCATGTACTTTCTTATCTAATTCATTTATATTGATGTCAAACAGCAATGGATCCATCAAGGAACCCTGAGGATCAGCACTAGTCATAGGCTTTCATGTTCGAAGAACAACCTTCCACCTTCACCCTCTGCTCCTTTCCATGAGGACAATTTTTATTTTTTTTTATTTTTTTTAATTTAAATTTTAACAAAACAAATACATGTATGAACTCATAGTACGCGATGGTACCTACATTATAAATTCGATTATACATTTAAATTCTATTATACCTTTATTGTTCTGTATTATCTCCCCACCCACAACCCCCTCCCCCCACCCCCCAGTTAGAAAAAAGCGGAAAAAGGAGAAGAAGAAAGATAAAGAAATAAAAAATTTAAAAAAGGAAAGAAAGAAAGAAAGAAGAAAGAAGGGAACCTGGAGACAAGAAGGAAACACTTCCGGCTAATTTCTTATTAAATTCTTTTTAGGGGTATCAAAACAATCCTGAAATTAAATATTTCCAATTCTTAATCCTAGTTTTAAAGTGAATGGGTTCCAAAGTTTCAAAAATAAATCATATTTATCTCTCAGATTATAAGTAGCTTTTTCTAATGGGATACAACTACGCATTTCTGCATACCATCTTGCAATTCTTATTTAATTGTGATTTTTCCAAGTGATCGCCACACATTTTTTTGCTATTGCTATTGCTATTTTGAGAAATCTTTCCTGATATTTATCTAAAATTAATCTTGGTAATATTCCTTTAGTATCTCCCAATAAAAACAACCTTGAATCCAATGGTATGGTCTTATTCATCAATTGTTCCAAAAAGTTTTTTAGGTCTTTCCAAAAAGGAGTTACCTTAGGACATGCCCATGTGGAGTGTAAAAACGTACCAACATCCTGGTTGCATCTAAAACAAATTTCAGGTAAATTTGGATTTAAATTGTTTAATTTTTTCGGAGTTAAATATAGTTGATGTAAAAAATTGTATTGTACTAAACTCAATAGTCAATAGTCAATAGTCAATAGTCGTTTATTTGTTACATACACATAAATGTGTAGTAAAATGAAACATTACCCGCAGTTGAACAATAAGACCAATAAGATTAATCAATAAAATTGCAATAACACATACAATCACAACTAACACCAAACAAAAAGAAACATCCATCACAGTGAGTCTCCTCCAATCCCTTCTCACCGTGATGGAAGGCCAAAAATGTATTTTTCTCTTCCCTGCCGTCCTCTCCCGCGGTCAGGCTGCCGGAGTTGCCACGTCGGGGCGGTCGGGGCTCCCGACATTGAAGCTCCCGCCGGGCGGTGAAAGGTCCACGGCCTATTCCAGGCCGCGCCGGATGGTGAAAGGTCCGTGGCGGGCCGACCCAAGCCCCGCGATTCGGGGCGGGCGAACACGCTGCCTCTGCCGCTGCCGGAGTTCCCGATGTCGGCCCCCATCCAGGGGCCTGCGAGCTTCCGACGTCCACGCGGCCCGCGCCGGAGCCTCCGGAGATGAGTCGCAGCCGCGCCCGCAGCATCCGCAGGCAGCCAGCGCCGCAGGTGATGAGTCTGGGCCGCGGGATCTGCGAACCAGAGCCCCAGGTGGTCCCAGGTGCATGGCCGGTGGTAGGCCGCAACGGGAACGGAGACACGACACAGAACAAAGGTCGCGTCTCCGTTCTGGAGAGAGAATGTTACAGTTCCCGTTCCCTCCCACCCCCCCCCCCCCCCAAAAACATAACATACAACACTACATCATATTAAAACTACAATTCAGACAAAAACAACAAAAAACACAAAAGACAGACGGACTGCAGGCAAGCCGCAGCTGCGACAGCAGCGCTATATCTCACATTAATAGTATTTTTCATACCTTCTAAACACAATCTTTCCCAACTTGGTTCATCAATGCTAATATTCAAATCTGTTTCCCATCTTTGTCTTGAATTTTGAATTCCTGTCTTTGGACTAGATTTTTGTAACAATTTATACATTGAAGATATAATTTTTTTAGTTCCCTTACCCTGAATCAGGGATTCAATTCCTTTAATTTGAAATAAAAACATTGAATTACCTAACTTTTCCCTTAAATAAGATTGTAATTGATAATAGAAAAAAATACTATTCCCTGGAATTTGATATTTGTTTCTCAATTGAGAAAATGTCAAAAAGTTATTTCCTTCGTAGCAATCTCCCATATGTTTAATAGCCTTCTGTTCCCAGACTTGTAATATTTGATTATTCCAAGCAAACGGCAGTAATCTATTTTTTACTAATGGAGTTTTAGCTGTTAGAATTTTTTTTTATCATTAGCTTTAACTGTTTTCAACAATATATTAATTAAATGTTTTAGCAAAGGTGACTCTTGATCCTTAACTAATAGCTTCGCTTCCCATTTATAGATAAATTCTTCTGGGCATAGTTCTTTTATTTTATCCATTTCAATTTTAACCCATGCTGTTTTTCCACCCTCTTGATAAAAGGATGAAATAAAACTCATTTGTGCTGCCAGAAAGTAATTTTTAAATTTGGTAATTGCAGTCCACCTAATTCAAATTTCCTTGTTAATTTTTCCATAGACAGTCTTGGCATTTTACCTTTCCAAAGAAAATTTCTCACAATTTTATTCAATTCTTGAAAAAAATTATTTGGTAAAGGTATAGGCAGTGTTTGAAATAAATACTGTAACCTAGGAAAAATATTCATCTTAATACAGTTCACTCTCCCTAACAATGTAATTGGAAGATTCATCCATTTCTTCAAGTCCTCCTCAATTTTTTTAATTAGTGGTTTATAATTTAGTTTATACAGATTATTTAACTTATTTTCTACTTTAACCCCTGAGTACTTCATGCCTTCTTTTTGCCATTTAAACTGACTTTCTCTTTTACATTGATCATAATTACCTTCAGAAAGAGGCATTATTTCAGTTTTATCTTTATTAATTTTATATCCTGATACTTTCCCATATTCTTCCAGTCTGAAATATAATTTTCTTAAGGATTCCAATGGTCTAGTAAGACAAATTAAAACATCATCTGCAAATAAATAATTTTGTGATTTTCCTGATTCACTTTAAATCATTCAATGTCTAAATCTGATCTTATTAGCTCTGCCAGAGGTTCAATGGCCAATACAAATAAAGCCGGTGACAAGGGACATCCCTGTCTACTAGATCTTTCCAAATTAAATGATTGAGAAGATTGGCCATTTGTCACCACTTTGGCTTTAGGTTGTTTATAAAGAGCTTTTACCCAGTTAATGAAACCATTTCCTAATCCGTACTTCTCTAATACTTTAAATAATAAATCCCATTCTAACCTGTCAAACGCCTTTTCAGCATCTAAAGCAACTGCTACGCTCAATTCCTTTATTTTCTGTGCTAAAAGTAAAATACTTATAAATCTTGCTACATTATCAGATATTTTCCTTTTTTTGACAAATCCAGTTTGGTCCTCTTTAACCAGCTTCGGTAAATATTCTGCCAATCTCCTTGCCAAAAGTTTAGCAACTATTTTATAATCTGCATTCAACACTGATATTGGTCTATAAGAAGATGCATTTAAAGGGTCTTTCCCTTTTTTTAAAAATTACGGTTATAATTGCCAGTGAGAAGGATTCTGGTAATGTAGAAGTTTTTTCCGCTTGATGTATCACTTCCATAAATACTGGTAACAACAAATCTTTAAAAAATTTATAGAACTCAGGCGGGAAACCATTTTCCCCTGGAGATTTATTACTTGGTAAAGAATATAATACTTCCTCCACCTCTCTCAAAGTAAAGGAGGCATTTAGTCCCATCTGCTCCTCATTAGAGATTGTTGGTAATTGTATTTTGGATTAAAAATTATTTATCATAATTTCATCCTTTTCAGATTCAGAATGGTACAGATTAGTGTAGAATTGCTTAAATACCTCATTGATTTCTCTAGGTTTATAAGTAATAATGTTCTGATCTGTTCTAATTGAATTTATAGTTCTTGATATTTGTTCTTCTTTCAGTTGCCATGCCAATACCTTGTGCGCTCTTTCTCCTAATTCATAATATCTTTGGTTAGTTCGTAATATTAGTTTTTCTGTTCTGTAAGTATGTAAAGTATTGTATTGCAATTTTTTATTTGCAAGTTGTGTTTTTTTCATATCTGAAGAAGTTTTCTGTAAGTCTTTTTCTAATACGGTGATTTCTTTTTCTAATCTTTCAGATTCCTTCCTATAGTCTTTCTTTATCTTAGATGAGTAGTTTATAATTTGGCCTCTCAAATAAGCCTTCATTGCATCCCATACAATAAATTTATCATCAACTGAATTTAAATTTGTTTCCAAAAATAATTCAATTTGTCCTCGAATAAAATCACAAAAGTCTTGCCTTTTCAATAGTAAAGAGTTGAGTCTCCATCTATAGACTGACTGTTCTTTATCTGGCATCGTAATTTTCATTAATAATGGTGAGTGATCCGATAACAATCTAGCCTTGTAATCTATTTGTATTATTCTACCCCTTAATTGAGCTGAAATCAAAAATAGATCTATTCTAGAATATGTATCATGTCTATTGGAATAAAAAGAGTAGTCTCTTTCCCTGGGATGGCTTTTCCTCCAAACATCCATTAAATTTAAAATTTCCATTAAATTCAAGGTTGTCTTCGCTGCTCTTGTCCTTGTCGTTGTCCTTGATGATCTATCCATTACTGGATCTAAACAAAAATTGAAATCTCCCCCTATCAATATATTTTCATGTGTTTCCGCCAGATTTAAAAAGGTACCCTGCACAAACTTCTCATCAGCTGTATTTGGTGCATATATATTCATTAAGGTCCACAATTCTGAGAAAATTTGACAATGTACCATTACAAATCTACCTACTGGGTCACTTACAATATTTTGTATCTTAATTGGTAGCGTTTTCTTAAATAGGATAGCAACCCCTCTTGCTTTTGAGTTAAAAAAAGATGCGACCATACTTCCTACCCAATCTCTCTTTAACTTTTGATGCTCTTTTTCCGTCAGATGTGTTTCTTGCAAGAAAGCTATATCTACTTCCAATTTTTTCATCTGTGTTAAAATTGTCTTCCTTTTTATTGGTCCATTTAAACCATTCACATTATAGCTTAAAAAATTTAATGTGTTATCCATTCATTCCTTTTTTTTTCTTCTTTTTTTTCCTTACCATGATACCTCTTCCGGTATTTACATTGTGCCGTATTTCAGTGTGCTCCCCTCCATAGTCCAGGTATAAAAACAGAAAAGAAATAAGAAAGATAGAGAAATAGACCCTCCCTCTAATGTTGTTAATAAATAGATTAGCAACATTACCCCCCTCTATTATACGAGGTGTGGTCCACACCACACGTGTCCATGATTACGGTGGAGCATCCACATTCTCCAACCCCCCGATATATCAAGTACTTCTAAAAATTAACAATCCTTAATACAGTTTAGCGCAGCGGTAGAGTTGCTGCTTTACAGCGAATGCAGCGCCGGAGACTCAGGTTCGATCCTGACTACGGGTGCTGCACTGTAAGGAGTTTGTACGTTCTCCCCGTGACCTGCGTGGGTTTTCTCCGAGATCTTCGGTTTCCTCCCACACTCCAAAGACGTACAGGTATGTAGGTTAATTGGCTGGGTAAATGTAAAAATTGTCCCTAGTGGGTGTAGGATAGTGTTAATGTACGGGGATCGCTGGGCGGCACGGACTTGGAGGGCCGAAAAGGCCTGTTTCCGGCTGTATATATATGATATGATATGATATGATAGTATACAGATATTATTAATAATCAATCATTCATGAATCTTCCTAAGCATTTCTCGATGGCAATTCTTCCGCATACTCTTCTGCTTTGACAAAGTCTTTAAAAAAATTATTTTCTCCAGTGTTGATCATAATCTTCAAAGTAGCCAGATGCAGTAAAATAAACCTATAGCCTTTCTTCCATAGAATATTTTTTGCCTTATTAAATTCTTTTTTCTGCTCAACAAGGCATTACTGATGTCTGGGTAAAAGATTATTTTAGTACCTTCATGTTCTATTGGTTTTCCCTCTCTTATATTATTCCCGACTGTTTTGAAAACCAATTCTCCATCTTGGTATCTTAAAAATTTAATCAACACAGATCTTGGCTTTTGATTAGCCGAGGGTTTCGGTCTCAGAGCCCTATTTGCTCTTACTATTTCCATCGGACCTTGTTTGTCTATTCCCAGAGTGGTCACTATCCAATCTTGAAAAAAGTTAATTGGGTCTTCCCCCTCCACTCCCTCTGGCAAACCAACAATTTTAACATTATTTCTCCTGCTATAGTTTTCCAAGGCATCCAACTTCTCCGCCGTCCTTTTGCTTTCAATTGCTGCTGCATTAATACTGTCTTCATTTTTTTCCACTCTAGATTTTAACATTTCATTTTCCATTTGCATATTATCCACTTTATTTGTCACTGTTTGAAATTTGTCCTCCATTTTTTTCAAAGCCTTACGAAATTTCTTGTTATCTCTCCTCATTAATTTATTATCTCCTTCAATTTTTTTGAGCCTGTTAATAATTTCTTGAAGCACCGTTTTCATATTAGTCTCTGTATCTTCTTGCTTTTCTTCTTCTTCCTCATTTCCACTTCCACTGCTAGTGGAGTCTCCCGTTACCTTATCGTCACTCGAGTCCGAAACTCCAGACAAAACATCAGCAGCCTCTCGGCAAACAGTGGGCCTTTTTGGTAACTCACGGCGACTCCCTCGTATTTTGACCCGAGTCAAAGAGCGCTTGCTGGGAGTAGTAGACTCCAGCTTCATACCGGAGCCCTCCCCAGACTCACCGCCTGCCGAGGGGTCACCAAATCTAGTCCCCTGCTCCATCAGAGCTGTGGGCCTACCTTCGATTTTTTTTCTTGATTCCTTTGCTTGCTTCTGTGGCAGTTGTACTCCTCCTTTTACTTTCTTGGAAGGCATCTGTACGTTCTGTATTCTTTCTGATTTAATTTAAAGTACTTGATTCCTTTAGTTCGTCTTTTTTTAGCAGTTTAGGGCTTTGTTTTCGGGAGTGCTGAAAAGTTATGTCTACTCAGCCAAGCATTGGACACGCCTCCCGCCCATGAGGACAATTTTCGATCCACACACCTATCTCTCCTTGGATCCCATGGGATTTATTGTACCTTCATATACAGTGCATTCAGTAAGTATTCATAACACTTCACCTTTTCCACATTTTCTACGTTACAGCCTTATTTTAAAATTGATTAAATGCCTTTATTATCAATCTATACGCTCAATACCCCATAATTTAAAAAAACGAAAACAGGTGGTTAGAAATTTTTGCAAATTAAAAATAAATAACTGAAATATAACATTTACATGAGTATTCAGACCCTTTACTCAGTAATTTGTTACGGCATCTTTGGCAGCGATTACAGCCGCAAGTCTTCTTGGGTATGACGCTAAAAGCTTGGAACACCTGAATTTCGGTAATTTCTCCCATTCTTCACTGCAGGTCCTCTCAAGCTCTGTCAGGTTGGATGGGGTGCGTCGATGCACAGCTATTTTCAGGTCCCTCCAGATATGTTCGATCGGATTCAAGTCTGGGTTCTGGCTGCGCCATTCAAGGACATTCGCATACTTGTCACAAAGCCACTCGTGCTTTGTCTTGGCTGTGTGCTTAGGTTCGTTTTCCTGTTGGAAGGTGAACCTCCGCCCCAGTCTGAAGTACAGAACACTCCGGGGCAGGTTTTCATCTGGGATTTTTCTATAATTTGCTCCTTTCATATTCCCCTCGACCCTGACTACTCTCCCAGTTCCTGCCGCTGAAAAACATCCCTACTGCATGGTGCTACCACCACCATGCTTCACCGCAGGTATGGTATTGGCCAGGCGATGAGAGGTAACGCTTGTCATTCAGGCCAAAGAGTTCAATCTTGGTTTCATAAGACCAGGGAATCTTGTTTCCCATGGTCTGAGTCTTTTCGGTGCTTTTTGGCAAACTCCAAGCGGGCTGCCATGTGCCTTTTACTGAGGAGTGGCTTCCGTCTGGCCACGCTACCGTAAAGGCCTGATTGGCGCAGTGCTGCATATATAGTTGTCCTTCTGGAAGTTTCTTGCATCTTCACAGAGGAACTCTGGAGGTCTGTCAGAGTAATCATAGGGTTCTTGGTCACCTCCCTGGCCAATGCCCTTCCCCCGATTGCTCAGTTTGGCCGGGCGGTCAGTTCTATGACCAATCCTGGTCATTCCAAAGTTCTTCCATTTGAGAATGACCGAGGCCTCTGTGCTCTTCGGGACCTGCAATGCTGTAGAAATTGTTTTATATCCTTCCCCAGATATGTGTCTCGACACAATCCTGTCTCGGAGGACTGAGGACAATTCCTTCCTCTGCCTGACATGATTTTTGCTCTGACATGCACTGTCAAATGTAGGGCCTTATGTAGACAGAAGTGTGCCTCAACAAATCACGTCCAATCAATTTAATTTACCTCCGTTTGACTCCAATCAAGTTGTAGAAACATCTCAAGGATAATCAATGGAAACGGGATGAACCTAAGCTCAATATTGAGTGTTATACCAAAGGGTCTGAATATTTATGTAAATGTGAATTTTCAGTTTTTTGTAACTACTTTACAAAAGTTTCTAAGCACCTGTTTTTGTTTTTTTTTATTATGGGGTATTGTGTGTAGATTGATGCTAAAAAAAAAATTGAATCAATTTTAAAATAAGGCTATAACGTAACAAAATGTGGAAAAACTGAAGGGGTCTTAATACTTTCTGAATGCACTGTATGTGTGGCTGAGCATTTCCACGACGGTAATACTGACTGTACTAAAGACACTTCCAGTGAATGCCTCGTGTTCCTCAGTCCTCCTGTCTTTCTCCACGTCAAAATTAGACGTGAAATACTCATTCGGGGTTTTGTCCATCTCACGTCACTCTACGCAGAGTTGACTGCTTTGGTTTATAAGGGGTCCTACTCTCTCTCTATCGGGCTTTTCCCTTGTTGTCATAAAATCTTAATGCTATCTGCCTGAGATATCTCCTGTTTCCTTTTTGCCGTTCCGATTTCCTTTGGTAGACTGATTCTTAGTTCCAGAAGCTCTCCACGGATGCTCTTGATCCCAACTGTCTATACTTGTCCCATGCCTTCTTACTTTTGACCAAAGCCTCAAACTCTATTTATCAACCTAGCAGAGGCGCGCGTGTGCTGGATGCTTGTCAGCACACTGTAAAAACATCCTAATCTCCGGACTCCCCCTTTCCTTCAAACCACCTACTCCCATCAACTTGAACGAGTTCCTGTCACATACATTCAAACTTGGTGTTGCCCCAATGTTGTATCATAATTCGTGACCCCGTTCTGTCCCTATACATAACTATCTTAAGCCTAATAGAACAGTGGTCGTCGGTTTCAAAAGGCTCATCCCAAAATACTTCATTCACTTGCTCCTCCCAATTTCCCAAGACAAGATCAATCGTTGCCCTCTCCCGTTTGCAGCCCTATATATATTCCCGGATAAAATTCTCCTGGACTAAATTTGCAATTTCCACCCCGTTTAAAACTTTCACACTATGACTTTCCCTGTCAATATTGGAACTGGAAAAATCCCCAACAACGCCAATGTTATTAGCCCTGCAGCTGCTTGCAATTTCCAGACACGTATGTTGTTATCCCAGTTGACTACTTTCGGCCTGTGGTCGGTGACCATTCCTTATTGTTCTTCAGCTACATCCATATAGCCTCACTAAACGAACCTTCCGCAAGGTCACATCTGAACTCTGCGTGACATCAACCTTAGCCAATGCCGCACAGCCCCTCCCCTTTTACCCTCACATCTATCTTTCCTGAAGCATCTGTACCACGGATCATTGAGATGCCGGTCCTGACTCTCTCTTAACCAGGGATCTGTAATGGCCGCAACGTCTCGGTCGGCGTACCCATCCATGCCAAAAAATCATCCTGGTCAGGCATATTGCATTAAACTAAGTGCATCAGTAAAAACGTAAACAAGGTGTGTTTATAAAATATGCGCAATTAAATGTGGTTTAATTGTGCATAATTATCATTCCACAATTCGCTGTCGTTTTGTTGGTACGCCATTTCTGTAATATGTCCAGTACCTGTTCAATTAAACGGTTGCTATATATCACAACTATGTCAATGCAAAGAGAATTCATTTCTAACGCCTAATATTTCCACAAGAGGTGATAAATGTAGGAATCGTCATTGTTAAGCAAACTCCGTAATCATAAGAATAATCAAGATGCAACCTTGCGCACACTAAGAAACACAAAACTAAAATCACTTTTAATTTTACTCATGCAGGGAGCCCAAGCCGAAACCACGAAGGTGCATCAAGAACTTAATACGGCAATAGGGAAACTGATTTTTAAAGCATCTTCGGTTACCAAACTTCAAGTACGACTTTCGGCTCATTCCAACTTAGGTAAAAACAAACCGTTTAATGATTTTGTAGAGGTAATAAAGTGGAAAAGAACACATTTTTGTCAAAGGACTATAAAAGGTAGGCGTTAATAATTTTGGAACTGGAGGTAACAGCCAAGTACAATGAACAAGGACCCAAATTAGTGTCCCTTTCCCTTTACTACATATATATAACAACAATATCAATTGTTCAGTGGTATTACGTAGAGGGACAAACGTTATTTTAATGAATCTTTGATCCGAACGGCATATACTGCAACTTGTCTGGAAAAGGCGATATTGCGCTTCCAATTAAGTATTCTAACCTGCCCGATTTTCCCTGTGAACGCGCTGCATTAGATATATTCAAATATTTAACATACTCTCTGTTGAAATTTAGGTTGATGCCGTCAATTATAAGACAGATTTGTGTAATGAAACCCTAGCGCCCACTGTCTTGTAATGATAATAATAATTAATAATAAAGATTATCATTATTATTATTATTATGATTATTATGATTATTATTATTATTATTATTATTATTATTATTATTATTATTATTATTATTATTATTATTATTATTATTATTATTATTATTATTATTATTATTATTATTATTATTATTATTATTATTATTATTATTATTATTATTATTATTATTATTATTATTATTATTATTATTATTATTACTACTACTAAGAATTAAAAGAAGAATGATACTAATAGTAATAATAACTAAATGTTAATAGTGATTTCACTAATAGTCGTCGTAGTAGTAGTAGTAATAGTAGTAACAGTAGTCGTCGTCGTTGTGGTCGAGGTCGAGGGTGACGGTCGACGTTCCCTTGCTTTTCCAAAATTGAGCGATTGAATCAAGTATCCACCGTGCCGATTGTTCACTAGCAACTTCCAGCCATTACGTAGCCTGCTTCTGAGGCCCTTCCCCGATCGCCGAAAGTCTTGAGTGAAGTTTTGTGCTGCTCAAAGAACGAATGCACGAATGTGCATGTGTTTCTTTAACGCATACTTGATGTTGCATTCCAAGAAGCACTCTGTCCTTCACAAATCAATTAACTATTTCTAATGGCAAGTGAACCAAGACGATTGGAGCTGATAGATCGGTTGCAGCCTTCATCCACCTTCACATCCGTTGAGTTCAAGATAACTTCGTCCACCTGGTGCGCCGTTCAGGTCTTATAGTAGTAGTACTAGTAGTAGTAGTAGTAGTAGTAGTAGTAGTAGTAGTAGTAGTAGTAGTAGTAGTAGTAGTAGTAGTAGTAGTAATAGTAGTAGTAGTAATAGTAGTAGTAACATTAGTAGCAGTAGTAGTAGTAGTAGTAATAGTAGTAGTAGTAGTAGTAGTAGTAGTAATAGTAGTATTAACATTAGTAGAAGTAGTAGCAGCAGTAGTAGTAGTAGTAGTATTAGTAGTAATAGTATTAGTAGTAGTAGCAGTAGTAGTAGTAGTAGTAGTAGTAGTAGTAGTAGTAGTAGTAGTAGTACTAGTAGTAGTTCATGTTGTTGTTGGAGTTGTAGATGTAGTTGAATTATTGCTTATGATAAGTCGTTTCCATCCACTGCAGACTCTACATGCGGCTGATGTGAGATTGTAGTCAGGGTGGTCATTCGTGACTGTCTGCTAATGCGATGGGTTTTGTGTTCGTCAGTTATTCTGGCCGAAGTCAAGATGATATTCTTTATCGCGTTATGCATCTTCGAAATTATCTTTACACATTGATCTGCATGCAGAGATGTTGAAAATTAACATTGAGCAGGAAATTTCCTTTAAACTGGTCTATGATACTAAAAGGACCAATGGTTCATTTTATATTTAAACAGATTCGAGGAACTGCATACGAGCAATTTTCTGGATTATGCAGGGAACTCCATGCACTTCTGTTGACTTCGGTTTGAGAAGAAGGGACACTTTCGACAACCATGACGTACAGAAACGTTCCCATGAACTTTGGATCCATTGAGAGTAATATTCTTTATCACATAAAGCCCACCCTTGTTATTTAATGGCGCGGCACGTACCGCTTTTCAACAAGCATCATATTCTGTCCAAACGTGAATTTAATTTGGAAATGAAAAACCTATGGACTATTACATTCACGAAGGGAATTGTGAGTCATTAAAGAAGTTTAATTTCAGAGAAATTAAAACAAAATTAATATTTTCTTTTCGTTAATATTACAATACATTCTGGATCCATAGCAGACCATGGCATAGTTGGTGCAATAACAACGACAATTAAGCAGAATTAATGTACATGTGCCACTGAATGACTTTACCTGTTCTGAAATACTATAATAAGAATTAATTGATATTAATGATATGGATGAAGGAATTGAACACAGTGTGGCCAAGTTTGCGGACGACACCAAAATAGGTGGAGAGCAGATAGTGTAGAGAAAGCAGGCACTCTGCAGAGGAACATAGACAAGTTTCGAGAGTGGGCAGGGAAGTGACATTTGGATTATTGTATAGCAGAGTGTGTGTGATGTATACATGCAACAATATGGTAAAGCTGCTATGTGATGTATACATGCAACAATATGGTAAAGCTGTGCCTGCGCATTTGCTAAAATACACAGAATGGCGATCTTGTGTTGTTTTGGTTTCCCACTCAATGCGTGCTTTTGAGAATGATACCGACTAGAACATATCAATAATTGGCGACGAGGATAAACTTGTTTTGAAGTTTCGCCTGGTGACTGGCTGTTGTGGCTACCATGGCTATTTTTGGCTCAATAGGGGAATTTGATGTTGCACATGGCGACTGCGTGCAGTAAGCCCAGCGCATTGAACATTACTTCCTAGCCAACGACATTACAGATGCAGGAAAGAAGAGGACCACCTTGCATTCCGTGTGTGGAGGACCAACGTACAGGCTCATTTCGAGTTTACTTGCTCCACAGAAAATTGGGCAAGTCGAATATTCTGAGATTGTTTCAACAGTCACGAATCACAAGGTCCCGAAACCGTCGGTCGTCGTACAGCGTTACAAATTCAACTCCCGTCATCGTCAACCGGTTGAGTCAGTCGCTGATTATGTGGCCGAGTTACGTCACCTCGCTGAACATTGTGCTTATGGTTCGATTCTCAAAGAAATGTTACGTGATCGTTTGGTGTGTGGGATTGATGATGACCGCAGTCAGCGTCGATTATTGTCGGAAGCCACACTGGATTTCGACAAGGCACTCGGTATCGCCACCGATATGGAGACGGTAGACCGCAACACGGATGTTCTCCGTGACGGGAAACAAAACCCAAACGAAGCTATAAACAAAATCGCGAAATCAAGGGGACAACACAGTGGTCAGCCCATGTGGTGAACCATAAGAGGATCTTCGTGTTATCGCTGTGGTGGCTCTCCCCACGCTGACCCGAACGACTGTTCAGCGAAACAGGTGGATATTTTCAGCTGCGGGAAAAAGCGCATTTCTCACGGGTGTGCAGGTCGAGTGGGAAAAATGCTCAGAGTGGAAGGAAAAAAAAGCAGAAAAAGCAGTCAGCGGGAAAAACGGAAAAAGCCACCAACTGACCGAGGAAGGTGATGTGTATGGTCTTTATCATACTAAAACTGAGAAGAAGAAAGTTACTCCTTTCAATGAGGACATGTTTGTGGGGGGAAAGACTATCCCGATGCAAATCGACACCGGAGCTGGCATTCCTTGGGATGCTGTAGCTACGCTTATCATTGAAGAGACATGGAAGTGCCAGTGGCGAAAAGGTGAAAGGTTACACCTTCGTGATAGCACCATGGTTCTCCGTACTTACAGTGGGGAGAAAGTGGAATTGTTGGGAGAATGTTCAGTGCCCGTCTCTCACAAGCAGCAGGCAGCGATGCTCAAGCTGCTGGAAAAGAAGGGGCGGGGCCAAGCCAACTTGGCCGTGAGTGGTTGAAAGTTCTGCGACTCAACTGGCAGGAGGTGAACCAGGTTAACTCTTCAAAGCGGAACTCGGGACGCTCAAGGGCGTCGAAGTCGATATCTACATCTACCCGGCCGTACCACCAAAATTCAGCAAGGCTCGACCAGTGCCGCTGGCCCGTCGTTGATCGCGAATTAGATCGCCGACAGGAAGAGAAAATCAAAGAACCCGTTCCACAATCGAAATGGGCGGCACCGATTGTCTCAATTGACAAGGCAGACGGTAGCGTGAGCATTTACGGAGACTACAGGTTGACGGTGAATACAGCAGCTCGATCTGATAGGTATCCGATACCTCGGATTGATGAGTTGTTTACGAAGCTGGTGAATGGGAAGTAGTTCACCAAACCTGACCTGTCGCACGCTTACCAGCAGTTGGTTTTGTTTTCCAGATCCCGTGAACTGGTGGCGATAAATACCCATCGGGGGTTGTTGCAATACACCAGAATGTCGTTTCGCATTTCAACACCACTGGCTGTATTTCAGCGTACGATGGACAATCTTCTGGTGGGGATTTCTGGAGTTGCCGTGTATCTGTATGATCTGCTCGTCACAGGTAGTTCCGAGAAGAACACCTCTACAACCTCGAACAAGTCCTCCGCAGGCTCCAAGATGCAGGCCTACGACTGAAACGGGAAAATGCGCCTTTCTCGTCAATGAAGTCCAATACCTGGGCCAAAAGGTGAGCGCTGAAGGGCTGCAGCCAGTGGATGAACGAGTCAAAGCCATCGATGAGCTGGCTGAACGGAAGAACGGAAATGCCAATAGGCTACGCGTCACGCAGTATGAATAATGCTGAACACATCTACTCGCAGCTGGATTAGGAGGTTGTAGCCATAGTCTTCGTCGTCAAGAAGTTTCACACATACTTGTATGGACGAAGATTCGTAATCAACACTGACCACAAGCCGCTTCTTGTGTTGTTCAGTAACGACAAGGCCATTCCGCTAATGGCATCGCCGCGAGTGATTGGCTGGTCGCTAACACTGGCAGCATACGATTACGACATCGCCTACAAACCGGGCTCAGCGAACGCCAACGCAGACGCACTTAGCTGACTCCCACGGCGAGCGACGGCACCGGAAGCGCCAATACCAGGAGAAAATCGTCTTTCTGATGAGGGAGTTGGAGAAATCGCCCATCACTCCATCGCGGGTTTGCACCATGATGCAGAGGGATCTGATGTTGTCTCGTGTTCGCGAATACATCATGAGCGGGTGGCCAGACAAACCACCAAATGATAATTTCAAGCCCTATTTCAGTCGCAAATTGGAGCTGAATGTTCACGGGGTTTGTCTTCTCTGGGGTAGTCGTGTTGTACTACCACCCCAATGTCGCTCGCAAATGATCAAGGAAGAGCATGATGCCCATCCGGGTATTGTGAAGATGAAAGCGATCGCTAGAAGTTGTGTGTGGTGACCTGGAATCGATAAGGACTTAGAGCACAAAGTCCGAGCGTGTTCAGAATGCCAAATGCATCAGCGGGATCCGCCCAAAGCACCATTGCATTCATGGGAGCATCCTAGTCAACCGTGGTCGCGGGTTCATGTAGTTAATGCCAGCCCGATGCAGGGAAAGATGTTGCGTTCTCATCGACGCATATTCAAAGTGGATTGAAGTGCATATCACGTGAATCAACCAGTGATGTCACTATCGACAAGCTTCGCTTCGTGTTCGCGACACATGGCCTTCTGCATACACTGGTTTCTGTCAACGGCCCATGTTTCACTAGCGAAAATTTCGCAAAGTTCATGAAAGCGAATGGCATTCGTCATGTCAGAAGTGCACCATACCATCCAGCAACCAATGGTCTCACGGAGCGCGCCATGCAGACAGTGAAGGCAGCGCTCCGCAAGATGTAGGACCGCTGCAAACGCATGTCGGTCGATTCCTCATCTCGTATCGTTCAACGACGCAAACTTCTACAACGCAAACGCCAGCTGAAATGCTGATGAAAAGGAAAATTCGCACGCATTTCAACATCGCGGTGCCAGATGAAAGAGCGACCATTGGTGACAAACAATTCTCGCAAAAGTTGCACCTCGATTCGCAACGAGCTCGAGAATTTGAAGAGGGGGAGAGCGTGCTAGTGCGCAACTACGCGAGAGGGGAGAAATGGGTACCAGGACGCATCGCCAAGAAGCTAGGTCCTGTCTCGTACCAGGTCGAGGTTCACGTCAACGGCGTCGAAATCTTGAAACGTCATGCACACCAGATTCTGAAAATTGAAATCGACTCTCCCACAACCAACGAAACGGGAGATTCATCAACAAAAGAAACGTTGCACAGGAAAACTTTGACGAAAGCAAAAACGATGACACCGTCGAGGATGCGACGTCAGAGTGCAACGAAGAAAGCAACTCAGAGCGTAAGCAGTACCCAAAGCGAAATAGAAAGCGACCAGATTACTACGGATTCTGAAAATGGAAGACTTTGACAACGGACTTGCCTATACGGACTCGGTTATATGGATAATGTAAACGCAACAAAAATTGGTTAGCATTAATGGAAAGGATTGTAACATGAATACTCTTTCGGCATTACATTGAAGATGATACTCACGTTCAAAATAAGAATTGGATATGTAAACTTTGATTTGGATTGTAATTGGATACAAAATGATGCATAGTTTGGGACTTACTTAAATTGGGTTTTGTTATAGGAAAATACTTTGGAAACATAATGTATATAAAGATCATTGCGATATTGGAATGCTGTATACGTATTAGTATGCTTTAGATGGGAAAATGTATCACAATTCTAAGGGGGGAGATATGTGATGCAAACATTCAACAATATGGCAAAGCTGCTATGTGATGTATACATGCAACAATATGGTTACTCTGTGCCTGCGCATTTGCTAAAATACACAGAGAGTTAAAATGGCGATCTTGTGTCCAGACGTGTGTTGTTTTGGTCTCCCACTCAATGCGTGCTTTTGAGAATGATACTGAGTAGAACATATCAGTGTGGAGTCATGCATTTTTTGTAGTAGGAATATAGGTGTAGACTACTTTCTAAATGCTGAGAACATCGAGAATTCGGAGGTGCACAGAGACTTAGGAGTGCTGGTGCAGTATTCCCTAAAAGCTAATTTGCAAGTTGAATCGGTAGTAAACTAGGCAAACGTAATGCTAACCGTTATTTCAAGTTTGCGGGAATACAAAAAGAAGGATGTGATGCATAGGTTCTGGAAGGCGCTGGTTGGGGCGCGTTTGGAGTAGGGAACAGTTGTGGGCACCATATCTGAGGAAGGATAAACGGGCACTGGAGGTCCAGAGGAGGTTTACACGAATGATGCCAGGAATGAATGGGTTAACATACTGTATGATGAGAGTTAAACTGACTGAGCTTGTACTCGCTGGAGTTTCGAAGAATGAAGGGGGAACGTCATTGAAACTGAAGAATAGTGAATGGCGTGGATGGAGTGGAAGTGGAGAGAATGTTGCCAGTAATGGGGGAGTCTTGGACGAGAGGATATAGCCTCAGAATTATACAACGTTCCTTTAAGAAGGAGATGATGAGGAATTATTTTAGTCAAAAGGTGATTAATCTGTGCAATTCTGTGCCACAGAAGGCTGTGGATACAAAACAGTGGATATTGTTAAGGCTGGGATGGATAGATTATTGATTAGTACGGGTGTTATGAGTTACGCGGAGAAAGTAGGAGAATTGGCTTAGGAAGGAGAGATGAATCAGCCACGATCGAATGGTGGAGCAGACATGCTGGGCGGAATGCTCTATATCTGGCCCTATTACTTATGACGTCATTTCCCTTGGACTGTGTTATAAGGAATTGTGTGAGCAACTTTAGACGATGAGTGACTTGGCGTAATCATTAGGTCCGGAACTAAAATTAGGATTAGAAGTAACAAAGAAGTAGTTTGATAGATGTGACTCGAGCATACATTTCAAGTAGTAACAATTCCAAATGGAAAATGATTAACGGGGAATATCTTTACGATATTTGTATTTCTTATATTAATTAGCAATATCATAAAGAGTAGGTTACCTAACTTCGTTTTATGTAGCATAGATCAATATGTTAGGCATAGATAACATGCCAGTTCTGAACTTCAGTGGTATGGGTAACGGACACGACACTAAAATGTTGCCGACATTATGCCGGTAAGCAAGCAATCATGCTAAACATTTGAATAAAATATGAATTTCTACACGTCAAGTCAGAATGGTGTACTCGCCAAATATTTAAATTGCGTTTGGATTAAGAAAGGATTATATTTAGATGAATGTCAACACGTGACGAGAGCGGACAGGGAACCTGTGGCATTATAGTCAAAGTATCAAATATATGGGTGGTAGAGCTCCAGAAAGTTTTACCACGTCTTCTGAGCATTCGGCATTCTCGGATATTTACGAAGGAATATGACCATCGAAGCAAAATATTAAAACCTGACGAAATAGCTTATATCCGACTACAATTTGTCATAGGACAGCAAATTAATACTGCTCTACATTCAGTCGAAATCAGACATACGTTTTATAAACGTCCATTTGTGTTATCTGACCAGGCATTGTTAAGTCGACAAGGCCTAAATCTTTCGAAACTCATTTCCATGCAGTATGTTCGGTAACAACAGAATTTAATTTCATTTCAGGTGAACTCTCAAGGAATTGATATATTCACGTTCCACATTTTAATTAACACAATTTAGACAATAGGCAATAGGTGCAGGAGTAGGCCAATCGGCCCTTCGAGCCAGCACCACCATTCAATGTGATCATGGCTGATCATTCTCAATCTGTACACCGTTCCTGCCTTCTCCCCATACTCCCTGACTCAGCTATCCTTAAGAGCTCTGCCTAGCTCTCTCTTGAATTCATTCAGAGAACTGGTCTCCACTGCCTTCTGAGGCAGATTCACAACTCTCTGACTGAAAAAGTTCTTCCTCATCTCCGTTCTAAACGGCCTACCCCTTATTCTTAAACTGTGGCCCCTGGTTCTGGACTCCCCCAATATTAGGAACATGTTTCCTGCCTCTAACGTGTCCAACCCCTTAATAATCTTATATGTTTCGATAAGATCCCCCCTCATCCTTCTAAATTCTAGTGTATACAAGCCGAGTCGTTCCAGTCTTTCAACATACGACAGTCCCGCCATTCCGGGACTAACCTGCACGCCCTCAATAGCAAGAATATCCTCCCTTAAATTTGGAGAGCAAAACTGCACACAGTACTCCAGGTGAGACCAACATTCGATTGGATTTCTTCGCTGCCAGCTGTACATGCATGCTTCCTTTAAGTGACTGGTGCATTAGGACAGCCAGATCTCGTTGTATGTCCCCTTTTCCTAACTTGACACCATTCAGATAATAATCTCCCTTCCTATTCTTACCACCAAAGTGGATAACCTCACACTTATCCACATTAAAATGCCTCTGCCATGCATCCGCCCACTCACACAACCTGTCCAAGTCAACCAGCAAACTCATAGCATCTTACTCACAGTTCACACTACCACTCAGCTTTCTATTAAAATACAACAAACTATTAATATGTCAACATATTTTTTCCGAAGATTTGTTAACTACATTTTAGACGTCCAGTTGCCCTTTTTGAATTCTTTATTATGTCTTGAAAGCTTAACAGGCCGTTTTGTATTGCTGCACATTGAAAGGTTATCAACCACTTCACTCCAGTGGCATGCAAACATTAATCATTGGACATTCCTTTCAGGACATTTGCATTCGAGAAACGTTGCGTGTGTTAATAAATGGCAGCCAAACGCTACTCTTTGGCCAATCTTCTCACATTTCAGTAGAAGGCAATCATAAAATATTATTTTCATGAACTAGAGCGTAATGTTAGAGCCTACCAAAATTCATTCTTTCACTCAAGCCCTCAACTCCTGCCAATAAGGTTCAAAAACTTCATTGCACACTTTTCAACTTCCTTCATGTAGCAGGGTGACCAAATGACATTACTCCAAATTCGTCCTAATCAACGCCTGGTATAACGCTATCGTAACATCGCGACGTCGAAACTCAATATACTGACTGATGAAAGCCCTTCTTGACCACCCTACCTGCCGTCACATTTATGGATATATATACCTGCACTCCTACATCTCACAGCTCTACAAACATCAATATTGCCCTGCCATACACTATGATAGTTCCTGCCGTGCCTTGATTTCCCAAAGTGCAACAGCTTGCAGATATCTGCAATAAACTACATTAACCATTCCTTCGCACACTTGCGCAGCCGATCATGATGCTTCTGTAAATTTGATAAAATTCAGCTCTCTACGATATCGCCCACTTCAGTGGTATCTGCAAAACTTGCTAATCATGCCGTAGTTCATCGAAATTGCTGATATAAATCATAAAAAGCAATAGGCCCAGCACCAATGCTGTGGCACGCGACTGGTCACGGACCTCTAGTCTTAAAACACTCTTGCATCCTCACATTCTGCTTCCTTCCACGATGCCAGTTCACTGTGCATTCGGCGTTCTCCGTGGATCCGGTGCGTTGTGCCTTTCGAAAGGAGCTTACCATATGGAATGCAATCAAATGCCTTCATGAAATCCACCTCCGTTGTTTTCCTTCGTCAAACAATTTGGTAATTTCTTCGAAAAATTCAAGCATTTTCGGAAGGCACGATCTCCCACGTCAAAAAAACGCTGTCCATTGCTAAATGACCCCTGTCGATCCAAAGGCATATATATCTAATCAGTATCCACTAGAAACCGTGCATATCCAATATACTAGACTAGCTGGTTTATGGTTTCCAGGCTTTTCCTTGCAGCCCATCTTAAACATAAATGCAGCATTAGCCATCTGCCATTTCCTTAATGTCTAATGATGACTCACATATTTTGAAACATAGAAACATAGAAAATAGATGCAACAGGAGGCTATTCGGCCTTTCGACCCAGCACCGCCATTCATTGTGATCATGGCTGATTGCCCCAAACAAATACACCGTGCCTGCCTTCTCCCAATATCCCTAGATTCCACCAGCCCCTAGAACTCTATCTAACTCTCTCTTAAACCCATCCAGTGATTTGGCTTCCAATGCCTTCTGTGGCAGAGAATTCCACAAATTCACAACTCACTGGGTGAAAACGATTTTTCTCAACTCAGTTTTAAATGGCCTCCCCTTTATTCTAAGACTGTGGCCCCTGGTTCTGGACTCGCCCAACATTGGGAATATTTTTCCTGCATCTAGCTTGTCCAGTCCTTGTATAATTTTATATGTTTCTATAAGATCCCCTCTCATCCTTCTAAACTCCAGTGAACACAAGCCTAGTCTTTTCAATCTTTCCTCATATGTCAGTCCCGCCATCCCAGGGATCAATCTCGTGAATCTACGCTGCACTGCCTCAATTACAACGAAGTCCTTCCTCAAATTAGGAGACCAAAACTGTTCACAATACTCCAGATGTGGTCGTACCATGGCCCTACACAACTGCAGAATAACCTCTTTACTCCTACACTGAAATCCTCTTGTTATGAAGGCCAACATTCATTAGCTTTCTTCACTACCTGCTGTACCTGCGCGCCAACTTTCAGTGACAGGTGTACAAGGACACCCAGGTCTCGCTGATCCTCCCCTTTACTTAGTCTAACTCCATCGAGACACTAATCTGCCTCCTTGTTTCTGCCGCCAGTGGGTAACCTCACATTTAGATATATTATACTGCATCTGCCACGCATTTGCCCACTCACTCAACCTGTCCAGGACACCCTGCAACCTCCTAACATCCTCTTCACAGTTGCACTGCCACCCAGCTTTGTGTCATCTGCAAACTTGCTAGTGTTGCTTCTAATTCCCTCTTCCAAATCATTAATATACATGATTAAAAGTTGTGGCCACAAATCCAGGCCTTGCGGCACTCCACTCGCCACTGCCTGCCATTCTGAAAAGGACCCGTTTACTCCTACTCTTTGCTTCCTGTCTGCCAACCAATTTTCTATCCATGTCAACACCCTACGCCAATAACATGTGCTCTCATTTTAGTCACCAATCTCCCGTGCGGGACCTTATCAAAGGCTTTCTGAAAGTCTAGATGCACCACATCCACTGGCTCACTTCATCCATTTTGCTTGTCACGTCCTCAAAAAATTCCAGATGATTAGTCAAGCATGATTTCCCTTTCATAAATCCATGCTGGCTTGGACTTATCCCATTATTGCTATCCAAATGCACCGTTACTACCTCTTTAATAATTGACTCCAGCATCTTTCCCACCACCGAAGTCAGACTAACTGGTCTGTAGTTCTCCGTTTTCTCTTTTGCTCCTTTCTTGAAAAGTGGGATAATCCAATCCACAGGAACGGATCCCGAATGTATTTAGCATTATAAAATGATCACCAATGCCTCCAATATTTCTCGAGCCACCTCCTTGAGGACCCTGGGATGAAGAACATCAGGCCCAAGGGATTTATCATCCTTCAGTCCCATTAGTCTACCCAATACTATTTCTCGCCTAATGAAAGTTTCTTTCAGTTCCCCTACCCCCCTTGATCCTCTGTCCTCCAGTACATCTGGGAGATTGTTTGTGTCTTCCTTAGTGAAGACAGATCCGAAGTAACTGTTCAACTCTTCTGCCATTTCCTTGTTACACATAATAATTTCACCCGTGTCTGCCTTCAAGGGACCCACATTTGACTTTGCTCCTCTTTTTTTCTTAACATATCTAAAGAAGCTTCTACTGTCCTTTCTTTTGGCCAGGTTCCCCTCGTACCTTAACTTTTCAGCCCGTATTGTCCGTTTTGTTACCTTCTGTTGTCCTATGAAAGTTTCCCAATCCTCTGGCTTCCTGTCACTCTTTGCTGTGTTATACATCTTTACTTTTAGTTTTATTCCATCCCTAACTTCCCTTGTCAGCCACGGTTCCCTCCTACTCGACTTAGAATCTTTCTTCCTTTTTGGAAAGAAATGATCCTGCGTCTTCCGGATTATGCCCAGAAATTCCTGCCATTGCTGTTCCACCGTCCATCCTGCTAGGATCCATTTCCAGTCTACCTTGGCCAGTTCCTCTCTCATGCCTTCACAGTCCCCTTTGTTCAACTGCAACACTGACATTTCCGATTTAACCTTCTCCTTCTCAAATTGCAGATTAAAATTAATCATATTATGATCACTACCTCTAAGCTGTTCCTTTACCTCAAATCTGGTTCATTGGACAACACTAAATCCAGAATTGCCTTTTCTCTGATAGGCTCCATTACAAGCTGCTCTAATAATCCATCTCGGAGGCTCTCTGCAAACTCTCTTTCTTGGGGTCCAGAACCAACCTGATTTTCCCAGTCAACCTGCATATTGAAATCGCCCATCACCACAGTGGCATTGCTTTTCTTACATGCCACTTTTAACTCATGTTGCGCCTTACATCCTACATCCGGGCTACTATTTGGGGGTCTGTAGATAACACCAATTAGTGTCTTCTTGCCTTTACAATTCCTCAACTCAATCCACAGTGACTCTGCCTCGTCTGTCTCTATGTCTTCCCTCGCAAGGGACTGAATTTCATCCCTCACCAGCAGAGCTACCCCACCGCCTCTGCCCACCTGCCTGTCCTTCCCATAGGATGTACAACTCTGAATATTAAGTTCCCAGGCCCGATCCTCCTGCAACCACTTCTCTGTAATCACCACAATGTCATATCTACCAACCTCTAACTGAGCCTAAAGCTCATCCACTTTACTTCTTATACTTCGCGCATTCATATGCAATACTTTTAATTCCTTACTCATCTGACCCTTCACATCGATCCCTATTACACTTGGGCACACCGTCCTATCCCTTTGTGAGCTTTCTTTCCCATTAATTCTGGGGTCATTAACTATCCCTTTACTCTCTTTCCCTTTAACTCCATCCTTGACTATCCCATTTGAGACCTCCAACCTCCCCCTCCCCTTATTCAGTTTAGCCGGAGCTCTTTCAATTTGTTTCCTTGGCTCCAACAGTGGCTCGGTATATCTGATCCGTATATCTGATCAGACCGCGAAGATGCGCCGATTTTTATTTTTCCAATACATTCCTTCGAAAGGAAGATCAGTGGCTTTCTTCGCAAGTGGCTTGGCCTTCCACGCAGCCTTAACAGTGCAGCACTCTACGGGACCAGTAACAACTTGCAGCTCCCGTTCAGTGGTCTCACTGAAGAGTTTCTGGTGGCACGGGCAAGAGAAGCCCTAAAGTACAGGGACTCCAGGGACCAAAAGGTGTCATCGGCTGGCATTGAAGTGAGAACAGGGAGGAAATGGAGGGCGGAGAAAGAAGTGGAGATGGCAGAGTCACGCTTGACAAAAGGCATAGGTGGGAGTCATAGCAACTGGCAGTGCGGGCTTGGGATACTTCCCTAAGACCCATGTTGGCAAGGCCGAGGGCAAGCAGAAACACCATCTCATCCAGGAAGAGGTCCTAGCATGTGTGGAGGAAGAGCGTGTGAGCAGGACGGCGTGGCTCAGGCAGCAGGGAGCGTGGACAAGGTGGGAGAGCGTACCGCAGCGTAGGATTACCTGGTCAAACATCATGCAGGCAGATTTCCAGCGCATCCGGTTCCTTGTCCAAGCTGTCTACGATGCCCGACCAAGCCCAGCAAACCTACACGTCTGGGGAAAGAGCGTGACACCTTCCTTCCCACTGTGCACTGGACGGGGATCATTTCAACATCTCCTCAGCAGCTGCCCAAAGTCCCTTGGTGAAGGTCGCTATCGGTGGCGCCATGACCAGGTGCTTAAGGTGGTTGCTGAGAGCATAGCCACAGCTATCAGTAGCAGCGAACACCACCACGCCACGAAGAAATCAATCACTTTTGTAAAAGCTGGAGAGATGCCTCGACCACAACCAAAAACAAGGGCGGTCCTCCTCTACACGGCCACTGACTGGCAGCTGCACGTCGATCTGGGCAAAGAGATGAAATTTCCGCAGCACATCACAGCAACATCACTCCGGCCAGACATGATCACTGCCTCCGATGTGACAAAACAGCTGATCACTCTGGAGCTGACAGTGCCATGGGAAGAGCGTTTGGAAGAAGCAAATGAGAGGAAACGCGCAAAGTACCAGGTGCTAGTGGAGATATGCCGGCACAGAGGCTGGATGGCATGCTATGAACCCATAGAGGTGGGCTGTAGAGGCTTTGCAGGACGCTCACTCTGCAAGGTCCTCAACCAATTGGGCATTACAAGGCCGGAAAAGAAGAGGGCCATTCAATCCGCAAGCGAATCCGCAGAGAAAGCCACTAGATGGCTTTGGACTAAGACGGCTGATCCGTGGGCAGTTGCTGCTGGGACGCAAGCCGGGGCCTGATCAACGCCGGCTGGGTCGCCTGGGAGAGGGTGTCTGATGTTTTGAGACCCGAAACACCCGATAACCCCAGGTCACATCACTGAGGATGCGTCCCAGTGCATCCAGAAGATATATCTTGCATATTGGCTCGGTATATCTGATCCGTATATCTGATCAGACCGCGGAGATGCACCGACGTTTATTTTTCCAACACATTACCCAATAGCGTCTTTAGAATTGAAGGAAGCACGTCGCTCGGGCCTTCTGTATTTCGTAAACCTCACGAACGGAGACATATAACTGTTAACATATTGCGCCCAAGCGACAGATAACATAAATCAGCGAATTACTGCAATCGTTGAAATATTGCTCAACAATTTTGCTATGACTCGCTTGACACCGCGCGAAGAATTTCGCTACAAATACGTTGTGAAATTACATCTTTATAAAATTATTGTTTGCGTTTTCTTTTTTTTCGCCTCTGAGGTGATCAAAGGTTCACAGTGACGATGTAAAACAATGCAATGCAATGCCAGACTCGCTTGCCCCAGGTTGCAGTCAATTATCATGGCTTTTGCATCTGAAACGGAAACCAATTACATACAGATTGCTATTGGGCACTCATAAATCGACTTGTTACACAAAAACTTTCATAATTAGATGAAACACGAGATAGAGTGTCCCATCGGGAGAGTTTTTATTTGGGTGTCCCTAGGAAATGATTTCATGTCAGACTACGATCGCATGGCATACACCTGTCAACATGAATTAATATAAGTCCGCACAATAATATCCTGAGAGAATTATCCTCCAAAATAATAGTTCAATAACGACAGATACGGCGTGTACCACAGTTAAGTGGGATTTAATTGCAAGGCTACATCAATCTTATCTTCGTAAAACGGAACCAACAGATAATAGGCAATAGACAATAGGTGCAGAGTAGGCCACTCGGACTTTCGTGCCAGCACCGCCACTCAATGGCATCATGGGTGATCATTCACAATCAGTACCCCGTTCCTGTCTTCCCATATCCCTTGACTCCGCCATCGTTAAGAGCTCTATCTAGCTCTCTCTTGAAAGCATCCAGAGAATTGCCCTTCTGAGGCAGAGAATTCCACAGATTATAACTCTCTGACTGAAAAATGTTTTTCCTCATCTCCGTTCTAATTGGCCTACCCCTTATTCTTAAACCGTGGCCCCTGCTTCTGGACCCCCCAATATTGGGAACAAGCTTCGTGCCTCTAACTTGTCTCATCCCTTAATAATCTTCTATGCTTTCAATGATCCCCTCTCATCCTTCTAAACTCCAGCGTGTACAAGGCTATTCGCTCCAGTCTTTCAACGTACGACATTCCCGCCATTCCGGGAATTAACCCAGTGAACCTACGCTGCACGCCCCCTATAGTAAGAATTTGGAGACCAAAGCTGCACACAGTACTCCACGTACGGTCTCACTAGGGCCCTGTAGAACTGCAGAAGGGCCTCCTTGCCCCTGTACTCAACTACTCTTATCACAGCTTTATCCACTGCCCGCTGTACCTGCATACTTACATTAAGTGACTAATGAACAAGGACACACAGATCTCTTTGCACCTCCACATTTCCTAACTTGATACCATTCAGATAATAATCAGCCTTCCTGTTCTTACCACCAAAGTGGATAACCTCGCATTTATCCGCATTAAACTGCATCTGCCATGTATCTCTGCCCACTCACAAAACCTGTCCAATCCACCCTGCATCCTCATAGCACCCTCCTCACAGTTCACACTGCCACCCAGCTTTGTGTCATCCGCAAATTTGCTAATGTTACTTTCAATCCCTTCATCTAAGTCATTAATGTATATTGTAAATAGCAGCGGTCCCAGCACACCGATCCTTGCTGTACCCCATTAGTCACGACCTGCCATTCGGAAAGGGACCCGTTAATCCCTACGCTTTGTTTCCTGACTGGCAACCAATTTTCTATCCGTCAGCACATTACCCCCAATATCATGTGCTCTCTCCCTACTTTCTTAAAAATCGGATAACATTAGCTCCCCTCCAATCCACAGGAACAGATCCTGAATCTATAGAACATTGGAAAATGATCAACAATGCGTCCTAGATTTCTAGAGCCAATTCCTTAAGTAACCTGGGATGCAGACCATCCGGCCCTGGTGATTTATCAGCCTCCAGTCCCATCAGTCCACCCAACACCATTTCCTGCCCAATGTGAATTTCCTTCAGTTCCTCCGTCACCCTTGGACCTCTTGTCTACTAATACATCTGGGAGGTTATTGATGTGTTCATTAGTGAATACAGATCCAAAGTACCTGTTCAACTCGTCTGCCCTTGTTCCCCATAATAAATTCACCTGCTTCTGTCTTCAGGGGACCCACATTTGTCTTAACTATTTTTTTCCTCTTCACGTACCTAAAGAAGCTTTTACTATCCCTTATATTCTTGGCTAGATTACATTCGTACCTCATCTTTTCTCCCCGTATTGCTTTTTAGTTATCTTCTGTTGCTCTTTAAAGGAGTCCCAATCATCTGGCTTCCCGCTCACCTTTGCTGTGTTATACTTCTTCTCCTTTATTTTTGTACTTTCCTTGACTTCCCTTGTCAGCCGCGGTTGTCTCTTACTCCACTTAGAATCTTTCTTCCTCGTTGGAATGAACAGATCCTGCACCTTCTGTATTATTCTCAGAAATACTGGCCATTATTTTCACTGAAATCAAACTCAGTGGAAATGTCAACAAGCAACACTTTGCTCTGGACGTCAAAGCCTTATGTAGGAAATACCAGCAATAAAAGGCGTATGTAATGTAATAATATATAGCTTTATTCGTCCCATACCGGCGAAATTTACAGTTACAGCAGCAAAGTGGATAGCAAGAGATCATTCATTATAAATAAATGATACATAAATTGTCATCAGTTTTCTGTGTGTTCTTAGCTGTTATTATTGACTCGTCTGCTGGGAGCAGTGCTGGTTGTGCAGTCTCACAGCAGCGGGAAGGAAGGACCTCCTATATCTCTCCTTCACGCACTTGGGGTGAAGGTGTATGTCACTGAAGGAGCTACTCAGTGCAGTGACAGTGTCCTGCATGGGATGGGAGTCGTTGTTCAGCAGCGATGTTAGTTTTTCCATCATCCTCCTCTTTCCCACCAGCTGCACTGAGTCCAGGGGGCAACCCAGGACAGAGCTGGCCTTCCTGACCAGCTTGTCGAGTCTATTCCCTTCCGCCGCTGAAAAGCTGCTGCTCCAGCAGACCACTCCACAGAAAATGGCCGATGCCACCACCATGTTGTGGAAGGTCCTTAGGAGTGCCCCCTGCATTCGGCGTTATGTACTATTTGTGTCCTCATAGCTTTCGTACTGGCGAAGCATGATGGGGAAAAAAGGTGCAGCAGTGCGAAGGTAACTTGAAGGTACTGCTATGATTAGCAAAACATAGATAGGAAGTGTTTAGATTGGAAGGTAACGCTAACTGGAGTAAAGATGTACGTAAGAGTTTTTAAACGATCAGAGGGCAAAAAAACTGTTGAGGAAATAGATATGACTTCTGTTCGAACCATGCGCAGGGAAATGGAGAATGTTTTTCAGGGTAACAGTAAAATCCGCATGTAATTATAGTGTCACAAGAATATAAATCTTGTTGAGGTTGCGAATTATTGAAGATATTTGGGTTCTCACTAAGTACTTATCGGCACACAGTGCGAAGGCTTTGAATAAACCAATGTTTGAGAAACTCAGTGGTTGTCTACGAGAGGTTGTGTGTGTCTAATCTGTTTTGAGTTGTGAATGAGTGGACAACAGGACTCAATGTGAAAACAAGATGTGAAAGCGACAAGTCAAACACGTCACTGCCTCCAATACTGACTATTATAATGAGATTTGTTCATATATTTTTAGTCTACATTTGGAAATGCATTGTCGAGAATTGTTCTGTCCACAAAACAGGATTATCTGATCAATTTAACAGCTAATTAAAATTGACGAAAGTTTAATCAGTGACAGAAAGGAAATGCTGGAAACGATCTCGTAATCATTCCGTAGTTATGACAACACAAAGCATAATTTGTAGCACATCGTGCTATGTAATGCACAACGATTTGCAAATTTTGCAGCGTATGTTCACCACCCGGTTTATCCACGCATATTCAGATTCTGCCTGATGAAAACATTATTATTTTGGAAATAATCTGAATACAGTGACCCGATATAATATTTTCGACTTATTGAATAAATTGTAGCACAGGAACCGTTGCGGTATTGTGCAATAGCTCTGCAATTACAATTTCGGCGCTAACCTTCTGTGATTTCATTTTGCCTTCTATTTCCTCGTTCTGCAATTAAACGGAACAGTTAGTCATTGATCTCATATTAAAGTCTGTTTTTTACTGTCCAAGCATTGCCTGCATTGTACGGGGAAAAAAGCGATCTCTTTTTCTTTCACTTTAAAACACTATAAAACATTGAGTTTCGTCTCATTTTATTATTATTTCCGATATAGGAAATTATGAACACATTGGCCAACATTGGAATATATTTAATCCAAAATCTTACATATTAGGGAAGAATGTCAGGAAAGGATATCAAAATATTTCCTTAAAATTTATTTTAAGATCGGCTATAAATAATAAATAGATTTTACACGTGTTTTGAATGTAAGACGCGGTTATTTGGATTAAGGATCAACATGGAAGTTGTGAACTACGAGGAAGGTAATAAACCATTTCATACGAAAATTCTCTTTCGACTCTGCTTTGCAAGACGGATAGGAGAACTGTGTAAACTCAGCAACTTAAATTTCTAACTTATAATACATGCATGAGAACGATGCCGATGTCTCGCCTCCTCTCGGTAGATATTCGTATCGATTGATTGCAACATGACTCAATTATCATCATCGAACCCGGGCTCCAGAATTAAGTGTCGAGAAGCAAACAGTGCATTCTACGTACAACATGATCTGTTCCGAACCTTCTCTGACGGAGGTTGCTTTGGAGAATTCACCTCCTGCAATAGAAGGGAAGATAAGCTTTTAGACACCTCATCCCTGGAATTTTTGCATCAAAAAGACAAATTTAGAAAGTTTGCCTGATACTGGACCATTGGCGTATTTTATTGGTAATTTCCACGGGCTCACTCGTAATTCATTGGAGTAAGAAAATGTTTTTTGACATCCCAGAGTGAACTTGCCTTTCTACTATTCTTGGCGTATGGCATTGAAACATGCACGATGACACATTTCCCAAGGTACTCTAATCCAAAAGGTTTAATTTTTCGTACAATCAACCGTGTAAACAAACAATGCAACTTCCAATCCGAAACCTTACCTATTCATGTTCTCCAAAGTTGCTGCCTGACGCAAGAGTTACTGCAGGGCGTCGAGTCCTTTGTGTGAACCAGCATCTGTAGTTGCTTGTTTCGAAATTTTAGAATCGTGTGAATTCTAAAATGTGCATAGTAAATTTTCAAACGTTCTTTATATATCGTCTAGTAGTTGCTCTTATTGTATGATTTCAAATTTCCTTCGAACTTTCAAGGGCACCACATGCTCAATGTAATAATTTACTTTCAAAATCTATTCATTTATACACATCCAAGTGCGGCCTGCTCTTCTCCATATGTCCAACAGCGATAACTTAACACATATTTTAAATTAAAAGAAAATAAATGAAAACATATTTCGCTTTATTTTAAATAATAGTTATTCGAGAGATATCCACGAGAGAAGCTTTGTTTTGAACCTAAAAATTGAGGTATGAATCTAAATTTTTGAAATATACTTAAAGATTAGACTACGCTACTCGCCGCCGCATTTCTTTTTGTTCGGGCATCAAGTATTATCCCATGGAGCCACAGCGTTATTACTAATTTTTTCTCAGATTCGGCGAATATACGAATAGTCTAGATATTATCGTCACGCTGTTAGATTTCAAATCTAGTTTTATACTGTTTTACTGCTCTCATCTATTAAATATACTACAGGTAACTGCTTATTAACATGTCTAATGCAGTTCACGATTTGTTTGTAACCCTGTTTCTTAGACTTTATCATTTAACTACATGGTAACAACAATCACGAAGTTCTGTATCAATTATAAATACACCCGTTGTCACCGAGAATGGTGTATAGTTCCCTTTGCACCTTTTGAAACCTCCTGATTAACTTTAACGATTGTAAAACATTTCCCTTTATCATCACACTGTTAATCAGTGTTTCTTGCATTACACATTCTTCGACAGATGGATCATTTACGGTATCTTCCCTTGTGTTGTTTTTTTACAGAGAAATGTACATTGATCCTTATTTTCACAAAGGCCGGAAAGGATTTTGCGAAGAACATCTACGCATTTTATGGATTATTCTGTTCTCCAAGATCACACATTCATGTTTGCGGTTCAGTGCAAGATTTATGTAGTAACAAAGATAAAATTGTTGCTTTGAACGAAGCGCATCCGAAACCAACATGTAATCGTTTTAAACGTCCTATAATAATCATGTTGCAAGTTTTGTTCTAAGTTTAATCAATAATGTCTTTATTTAATTGCGGATAGTCAACACACTCAATGACACGCGGGAAAACATTCGTATTGGTACAGTTAACATGAGGGGAAATTGATCTTATTATAATGTTCAGGAAAGCGAGTTACCTTGAAGTTGGTCAGAGGAGGACAACTGAAGGAGTGCACGGATTCGCTGAGCAGGTAATCGCTCCCGGAGTTGGGGGTTTTTCAGGAGCGGGCCTTGTAAAATCCAGTCGGGTGAGTTTGCAAAAGGTACCGTGAAGTTGGATGAGGAGGACAGCTGAAGGATTGCAGGGATTCCCTGAGCAGGTAATCGCGCTCGGAGTTTGAAGGGTTTTTTTCAGGAGCGGGCCTTTTAAAATCCAGCCGGGGCTAGTTTGCAGCAGTTACCTTCAAGTTGGTCAAAGGAGGACAGCTGAAGGAGTGCAGGTGTTCGCTGAGCAGGTAATGGCTCTCGGGGTCCGAGGTTTTTTTTTCAGGAGCGGGCATTTTAAAATCCAGTCGGGGCTAGTTTGCAACATTTACATTGATGTTGGTCAGGGGAGGACAGATGAAGAAGTGCAGGGATTGGCTGAGCTGGTAATCGCTCTCGGACTTTGAGGGGGGTTTTAAGGAGCGGGCCTTTTATAATCCAGTCGGGGCTAGATTGCAACAGTTACGTTGAAGTTGGTCAGAGGGGGACAGCTGAAGGAGTGCAGGGATTCAATGATCAATTAAATTCAGCAAATTGATAAGTTAGCTGATTAATCAATTAGGCAATTTAACAGCTAATATAAGCAAGGCTTGCACTAGGGGAGCGGTCTGTCGGGGACCGGCCTTGTCGAGTGAAGTTTCTTTACGAGAAAAGTGCGAGTCTTTGGCTCGAGATCCTTCGGCGAGGAGGCTGAGGGGCACGCCTAAAGTTGGAGAAGGTAAGACGACGCAGAGAAATGGCAGGAAAGTTGATTCAGTGTAATATTTGCAGGACGTGAGAGGCCAGGGACAACGTTGGTGCCTTTGGCTGCTACGAATGTGGTAAATATGTCCAGGTTTAGCTCCGGAAGGTCCGTTTTGGGGAACTGGAGTGCCAACTGGATGACCTCAGGTTCATCCGAAAAACGGAGTGGTTCCTGGACATGAGCTTCAGTGAGATTATTACACCGAATGTACATGAAGTGAAAAGGTGGGTGACGGCGAGGAAGAGAAGGAATCTTGGAATACTGGAGGTATTCTCTTGTTGGATGACTTGAAAACAGGTTCACCATTTTGGAAGCTGTCGGGACAGAAGACAATGCAAGTGTGAGCGGTGACCCAAGTCTGTGAGGCAAAACGTGGCGCAGAAACAAAAGCGAAGAGACCGACGTCAGGCCGAGCCGTGGTGGTAGGGGACTCAATCGTGAGAGGTACGGACATGGGTTTCTGCGGCAACAAACGGGATTCAAGGATAGTATGTTGCCTCCTGGTGCCAGGATCCCAGACGTCACGGACCGAATGCAGAGCATCCTCAAGGGTAAAGGTGAGTAGCCGGAAGTGGCGGTGCATGTCGGGACAAACGACGTCGGGAAGAAGAGGAAAGATGTTCTGCAGCTTGATTTTAGAGGGCTCGGACGATGGCTGAAAAGCAGGACCAACAGTGTTGTTATGTCCGGTTTGCTTCCAGTTCCTCGTGCTGCTGAGGGCAGGAACAAGGAGATAAGGGACCTGAATGTGTGGCTGAGGAGCTGGTGTTCGGGGCAGGGATTTCGGTTCTTAGACCACTAGGGGCTGTTTTGGGGTAAGGGTGGATTATACAAAAGGAACGGGTTGTACCTCAACAGGCGGGGGGCCAGCATTCTGGCAGACAGATTTGCCACTGCTACACGAATGGTTATAAACTAAATAGCGGAGGGTGGGGGGAGGGTGGTGTTTCAAGTGGGATAGGCAAGGATGGAGTTAAAGGTAAAGGGAGTATTGGAATACTTAAGGACACCAGAATTATCAGGACAGAAAACTCGCGAAACAATAGGTTAGAATGGCCAAGTGTAGACAATATTTCCAAAGGTGCAGGAGTAGGCCATTCGGCCCTTCGAACCAGCACCGCCAATCAATCATGGCTGATCATTGACAATCAGAACCCCGTTTCTGCCTTCCCCATACCCCCTGACTCCGCTATCATTAAGAGCTCTCTCTAGCATAAAGTAATAGGAATCAATGTGGAATCTGAGATGAGCAAAGTATTAACAGTACTAAATATGAATGCGCGAAGTTTCAGAAGAAAAGTGGATGAGCTTGAGGCTCAGTTAGAGATTGTTATGTATGGCATTGTGGGGATTACAGAGACGAGGCTGCAAAACGATCAGGACTGGCAACTGAATATTCAGGGTTATACACCCGATAGAAAGGACAGGCAGGTGGGCAAAGGGGGTGGGGTACCTCTGTTGGCAAGTGATGGAATTCAGTCCCTTGCAAGGGGTGACATTGTGACTGACGATGTAGAATCACTATGGATAGAGTTGAGGAATTGTAAAGGTAAGAATACACTAATGCGAGTTATCTACAGACCCATAAACAGTAGCCTGGATATAGGGTGTAAGTTGCAGCAGGACTTAAAATTTGCATGTAACAAAGGTAATGCCACTGTAGTTGTGGTGGATTTCAATATGCAGGTAGACTGGGAAAAACAGGTTGGTTCAGGACCCCAAGAAAGGGAGGTTGTTGAGTGCCCCGGAGATGGATTCTTAGAGTAGCTTGTACTGAAGCCTACCAGAGATAAGGGAATTCTGGGTTCAGTGTTGTCCAATTAACCGGATTTAATAAGGGAACTCGAGGTAATTGAACCACAGTGATCATAATATGATTAATTCTAAACTACAATTTGAGTGGGAGAAGGTTAAACCAGGAATGTCAGTTTTGCAATTGAACAAAGTGGAGTATTAAGGGATGAGAGACGAGCTGGTCAGGGTCGAATGGAAACTGATCCTAGCAGGAATGACGGTAGAACAGCAATGGCATGAACGTCTGGGCATAATCCAGAAGATGCAGGATCATTTCATTCCAAAGAGGAAGATATATTCTCAGGGGAGGTAGAGGCAACCGTGGCTGACAATGGATGTTAGAAATGGAATAAAACAAAAATAAAAGACGAATAAGATAGCAAAGATTAGTGGGAAGCCAGAGGAGCGGGCAACTTTCAAAGAACAACAGAAGATAGCAGAAGAGGCAATACGGGCTGAAAAGATGAGGTACGAACCGTATCTGGCCAAGAATATAAAGGACGGTAAAAGCTTCTTTCGGTATATTAAGAGAAAAAGATTAGTAAAGTCAAATGTGGGTCAATTGAAGACAGAGTCGGTTGAAATTATTATGGGTAACAAGGAAACGGTGGAAGAGTTAAAAATGTACTTCGGATTTGTCTTCACTAAGGAAGACAAAAACAATCTCCCAGATGCACTAGTGGACAAAGGATCAAGGAACGGAAATAAATTTACATTCGGCGAGAAATAGTATTGGGTAGACTGATGGTACTGAAGGCTTATAAATCTCCATGGCCTGATGGTCTGCATCCCAGAACACACAAGGAGGTGGCTCAAGAAATCGTGGACACATTGGTGATCATTTTCCAATGTTCAATAGATTCCGAATGATCCTATGGGTTGGGGGTAGCTAATGTTCTCGCACTTTTCAAGAAAGGAGAGAGAGAGAAAACGGGGATTTATAGACCAGTTAGCCTGACATCGGTGGTGGGGAAGATGATGGCAGATGCCGTATAATGTAGATAAATGTGAGGTTATTCACTTTGGCGGCCAAAATACGGAGGCAGATTATTATCTCAATAGTGTCAGATTAGGTAAAGGGGAAGTGCAACGAGGCCTTGGTGGCCATGTACACCAGTGAAAGTAAGCGTGCAAGTACAGCAGGCAGTGAAGAAAGCTAAAGGCTTGTTGGTCTTCATAACGAGAGGATTTGAGTACAGGAGCAAAGTCCTTCTGCAGTTGTATAGTGCCCTGGTGAGAACACATCTGGAGTATTGTGTGCAGTTTTAGTCTCCTAATTTGAGGAAGGACGTCAATGCTATTGAGACAGTGCAGCGAAGGTTCACGAGGTTAATCCCTGGGATGGACGAACTGTCACGAAGAAAGAATGGAAAGACTAGGCTTGTATTCACTGGAGTTTAGAAGGAGGCGAGGGGATCTTATAGAGATATATAAGATCCCCTCGCATCCCGATAGATGATGAATTAAAAAGAGAGTTAGGTAGAGCTCCCGGGGCTTGTGAAATCATGGGTATGGGAAGAAGGCAGGCACAGGTTACTGATTGTAGATGATTAGCCATTACCACAATGAATGGCGGCGCTGGCTCGCAGGGCCAATTGGCCTCCTCCCGCACCTATTTTCTATGTTACTAACATTTTTGCATAAACTTTAAAAGCAAAGGTAAGGCAATGTACAATTCAAAAGAAAATAGGAGAGGCAACATCTTCGGGAAGAACAGAAAATAAACAGATTACTCGACTATGTGCGCGTAATAGATGATTAATGTACAATCCTTAGTTCACGGGGATGACAGCGAATTAAAACAAAATAAGAACCGGAGGTATTTAAATATTCCTTATATTTCTATATAGATATAATATTCGGTGCAGGTGAAATGCTTCCAACTTCTTTAGAAGAACTGACATTACGGCGTTAGGTGCCTCATATTCTGTTTCGATACCTTATAATCAAACGACGTAAACACTGATATATCCATGTAAACTAATGCTACTCACCATCTCTCTCTATCCCGTCCCCCTCACACCAAGTACGCGCCCAATCCCCCCATCCTTACTCCCCATCATCTATACCCATCCATCTAGCTTTACATTTCACTTCTCTTATATCCTGGTGTGAAAACCTATTGTCTTCCTTTCATCGCCACCTTTGACACTTGCTCAGCCATCGTTCATTCAACAACCCTTTCCAAACTGCTTCCAGCTCTCACTTGACAAGCTTTTTCCAGCCCTCACCCTCCCTGTTCTGCTTTGTTCCCGCTGACATAGCTAGTCTGATGAAGGGTGCCTATCCGAAACATCCCATAACTGTTCAAACGACAAATAGCGCCTTACTCGTTGAGTTGCTACAAAATGTTCACTTTGCTCCAGCTTGAGAGGTTGAGAAGAGGGCATTCTGTATTGTTGACAGTGAGGAGATGAAATGGGTGTAGGAAGACCTAAAGGCAAGACAGAAACAGGTCAAAGAGGACTGCAGGAGGAGGCTGGAGCTGAAACTTCAGCAGAACAACATGAGGGAAGCATGGAGCGATATGAAGAGCATTCCATACTACAAGAAGACCAGTGGCATGCGGAGGGGAAATAGTCAGCACTTGGCCAACAAGCTAAAACTGCTTTTAATAGATTTTCCTGTGGGGCCTCTGCCCATCCTCCCCCCTGTATCCCGACAGACACTTCCCCTCAACCCCCCCCCCCCCCCCCCCGGTTCCACTTTCCCTGACCTTTCTTGCCGCACCTCAAGGCTGAGCAGGTGAGGAAAGAGTTCAGCAGTATCTGCCCTTGCAAACCCACATGACCCAATGGTGCAGCCCTCGGGTAATCAAGGCGTGTGCCAGCCAGTTGTGCGGAGTACTACACCATATCCTCAAGCTGAGCCTGAGCTTGGAGAGGCTTTCAATAATGTGGAAGTCATGCTGTCTTGTTCCTGTACAAAAGAGTGCACGACCCAGCTCCTCTAATAACTACAGACCGGTACCGTTGACTTCGCGCATGATGAACTCCCTGCAGAGGCTGATGCTCACTCACATGCGACCCCTGGTTAAATCCCACCTGGGCCCAGCTGTTCGGTTATCAAACAAAGATTGGCATTGAGGACCTGCTCCACTGTTCCTGTGGTCACCTGGATAAGCCGGGAGTCACTGAGAGTTTTTCTGTTCACTTCTCCGGTCCTTTTTTGCATCATCCGACCTGCACTGCTAGGGAACAAACTGATGAAGATGCAGTTGGATACCCCATTGGTGTCCTGGATCACCAAGTACTTGACGGGACGACAAGAATATGCCAGGTTACAGAACGTTGTCCAGGACATGGTAGTGAGCAACACAGGGGCCCCAGCGGGGACAGTCCTTTCCCTTCCTGTTCACCGTCGACAACTCTGACTTCACGTACCACTTGAACTCCTGCCACCTGCAGACGTTTTCAGATGACTCCGCGATTCTAGGCTACATCAGTGACGGGAAGAAAGCTGAATACAGAGGTGGTGTTAAAGACTTTGAGTCGTGTGGGCTGAATCACTTGCAGCTTAATACCGACATGACTTAGTGGTGGACTTTAGGAGGAGAGGAACACCCATGTACCCTGTCTCCATGAATGATGTGGATTGGCAGTTTACAGGTGATTACAAATACCTTGGCGTACACCTGGACAGTAAATGGGACTTGTCCAGGAAAGCCGAGGCGCTGTACAAGAAGGGGCAGAGCCGCCTATACTTTTTGAGAAGGCTCTGCTCCTTCAACGTCTGCAGTAAGATGCTGCAGATGTTCTATCAATCGGTGGTAACCAGTGCCATCTTCTTCGCTATCGTGTGCTGGGGCAGCAGGGCGAAGGCGGCGGACACGTATAGGATTAACAAGCTCATCAGGAAGGGTGGCTCCGTCTTGGGGGCGGAGTTGGATTCATGGGTGGGAGGCTCGGAGGGAAGGTTGCTCCTCAAACTACGCAGCATCCTGGACAATAAAGCTAGCCCCCTCCACGTCACACTGGACAACCTGTGGATTACCGTCAGCAAAAGACTCGTTCCACGAAGTTGCAGTACCGAACGCCACAGGAGAACCTTCTTCTCCGTAGCTATAAAACTGTACAACTGGGAAAATCAGGTTGGAAATGGACCCCAGGAAAGAGAGTTTGTAGAGTGCCTTCGAGATGGATTCTTAGAACAGCTTGTACTGGAGCCTACCAGGGAGAAGGCAATTCTGGATTTAGTGTTGTGTAATGATCCTGATCTGATAAGGGGACTAGAGGTAAAAGAGCCATTAGGAGGCAGTGATCACAACATGATAAGTTTTACTCTGCAAATGGAAAGGCCGAAGGGAAAATCGGAAGTGTCGGTAATACAGTATAGCAAAGGGGATTACAGAGGCATGAGGCAGGAGCTGGCCAAAATTGATTGGAAGGAGGCCCTAGCAGGGAAGACGGTAGAACAGCAATGGCAGGTATTACTGGGAATAATGCAGAGGTTGCAGGATCAATTTATTCCAAAGAGGTGGAAAGACTCTAAGGGGAGTAAGAGACACCTGTGGCTGACGAGGGAAGTCAGGGACAGCATAAAAATTAAGGAGAGGAAGTATAACATAGCAAAGAGTGGGAAGACAGAGGATTGGGACTCTTTTAAAGAGCAACAAAAGTTAACTAAAAAGGCAATACGGGGAGAAAAGATGAGGTACGAGGGTAAACTAGCCAATAATATAAAGGAGGATAGCAAAAGTTTTTTTAGGTACGTGAAGAGGAAAAAAATAGTCAAGGCAAATGTGGGTCCCTTGAAGACAGAAGCAGGGGAATTTATTATGGGGAACAAAGAAATGGCAGACGAGTTAAACCGTTACTTTGGATCTGTCTTCACTGAGGAAGATACACACAATCTCCCAAATGTTCTAGGGGCCGGAGAACCTAGGGTGATGGAGGAACTGAAGGAAATCCAAATTAGGCAGGAAATGGTTTTGGGTAGACTGATGGGACTGAAGGCTGATAAATCCCCAGGGCCTGATGGTCTGCATCCCAGAGTAATTAAGGAGCTGGCTCTAGAAATAGTGGAAGCATTGGAGATCATTTTTCAATGTTCTATAGATTCAGGATCAGTTCCTGTGGATTGGACGATAGCAAATGTTATCCCACTTTTTAAGAAAGGAGGGAGAGAGAAAACGGGTAATTATAGACCAGTTAGTCTGACATCAGTGGTGGGGAAGATGCTGGAGTCAATTATAAAAGACGAAATTGCTGAGCATTTGGATAGCAGTAACGGGATCATTCCGAGTCAGCATGGATTTACGAAGGGGAAATCATGCTTGACAAATCTACTGGAATTTTTTGAGGATGTAACTAGGAAAAGTGACAAGGGAGAGTCAGTGGATGTGGTGTACCTCGACTTTCGGAAAGCCTTCGACAAGGTCCCACATAGGAGATTAGTGGGCAAAATTAGGGCACATGTTATTGGGGGTAGGGTACTGACATGGATAGAAAATTGGTTGACAGACAGAAAGCAAAGAGTGGGGATAAATGGGTCCCTTTCGGAATGGCAGGCAGTGACCAGTGGGGTACCGCAAGGTTCGGTGCTGGGACCCCAGCTATTTACGATATACATTAATGACTTAGACGAAGGGATTAAAAGTACCATTAGCAAATTTGCAGATGATACTAAGTTGGGGGGTAGTGTGAATTGTGAGGAAGATGCAATAAGGCTGCAGGGTGACTTGGACAGGTTGTGTGAGTGGGCGGATACATGGCAGATGCAGTTTAATGTAGATAAGTGTGAGGTTATTCACTTTGGAAGCAAGAATAGAAAGGCAGATTATTATCTGAATGGTGTCAAGTTAGGAGGAGGGGGAGTTCAACGAGATCTGGGTGTCCTAGTGCATCAGTCAATGAAAGGAAGCATACAGGTACAGCAGGCAGTGAAGAAATCCAATGGAATGTTGGCCTTCGTAACAAGAGGAGTTGAGTATAGGAGCAAAGAGCTCCTTCTACAGTTGTACCGGGCCCTGGTGAGACCGCACCTGGAGTACTGTGTGCAGTTTTGGTCTCCAAATTTGAGGAAGGATATTCTTGCTATGGAGGGCGTGCAGCGTAGGTTCACTAGGTTAATTCCCGGAATGGCGGGACTGTCGTATGTTGAAAGGCTGGAGCGATTGGGCTTGTATACACTGGAATTTAGAAGGATGAGGGGGGATCTTATTGAAACATATAAGATAATTAGGGGATTGGACACATTAGAGGCAGATAACATGTTCCCAATGTTGGGGGAGTCCAGAACAAGGGGCCACAGTTTAAGAATAAGGGGTAGGCCATTTAGAACGGAGATGAGGAAGAACTTTTTCAGTCAGAGGGTGGTGAAGGTGTGGAATTCTCTGCCTCAGAAGGCAGTGGAGGCCAGTTCGTTGGATGCTTTCAAGAGAGAGCTGGATAGAGCTCTTAAGGATAGCGGAGTTAGTTGGTATGGGGAGAAGGCAGGAACGGGGTACTGATTGAGAGTGATCAGCCATGATCGCATTGAATGGCGGTGCTGTCTCGAAGGGCTGAATGGCCTACTCCTGCACCTATTGTCTATTGTCTATTGTCTATTGTCTGTCGTGGGGTATAAGAAAATAACTGCAGATGCTGGTACAAATTGATTTATTCACAAAATGCTGGAGTAACTCAGCAGGTCGGGCAGCATCTCGGGAGAGAAGGAATGGTGACGTTTCGGGTCGAGACCCTTCTTCAGACTGATGTCAGGGGGGCGGGACAAAGGAAGGATATAGGTGGAGACAGGAAGATAGAGGGAGATCTGTGAAGGAGGAGGGGAAGGGAAGGACAGAGGAGCTATCTAAAGTTGGAGAAGTCGACGTTCATACCACCGGGCTGCAAACTGCCCAGGCGAAATATGAGGTGCTGTTCCTCCAATTTCCGGTGGGCCTCACTATGGCACTGGAGGAGGCCCATGACAGAAAGGTCAGACTGGGAATGGGAGGGGGAGTTAAAGTGCTCGGCCACCGGCAGATCAGTTTTGTTAATGCGGACCGAGCGCAGGTGTTCAGCGAAGCGATCGCCGAGCCTACGCTTGGTTTCGCCGATGTAAATAAGTTGACAACTAGAGCAGCGGATGCAATAGATGAGGTTGGAGGAGGTGCAGGTCAACCTTTGTCTCACCTGGAAAGACTGTTGGGCCCTTGGATGGAGTTGAGGGGGGAGGTAAAGGGACAGGTGTTGCATCTCGTGTGGAACGCAGAGAGGGAAGGGGATGGAAAGATATGGCCAGTGGTGGAGTCCCGTTGTAGGTGACGGAAATGTTGATGGATGATATGTTGTATCCGCTGGCTGGTGGGGTGGAAGGTGAGAACGAGGGGGATTCTGTCCTTGTTGCGAGTGGGGGGACGGGGAGCAAGAGCGGAGCTGCGGGATGTAGAAGAGACCCTAGTGAGAGCCTCGTCTATAATGGATGAGGGGAAGCACAGTTTTCCGAAGAACGAGGACATCTCGGAAGCCCTAGTGTGAAACACCTCATCCCGGGCGCAGATGCGGCGTAGACGGAGGAATTGGGAGTAGGGGATAGATTTTTTGCAGGGGACCGGGTGGGAAGAAGTGTAGTCCAGATAGCTGTGCGAGTCAGTGGGTTTATACTAAATGTCCGTCACTAGTCTGTCTCCTGTGATGGAGATGGTGAGGTCCAGAAACGGGAAGGAGATGTCAGAGATAGTCCAGGTATATTTAAGGGCAGGATGGAAATTGGAGGTGAAGTGTATGAAGTCAGTGAGTTCTGCATGGGTGCTCGAGGTAGCACCAATGCAGTCGTTCGTGTAGCGGAAGTAGAGTTCGGGGATGGGGCCAGTGTACGTCTGGAACAGGGATTGTTCGACGTACCCGACAAAGAGGCAGGCGTAGCTAGGGCCCATGCGAGTGCCCAAGCATCTGGTTTGGAGGAAGTGAGAGGATTCAAAGGGGAAGTTGTTGAGGGTAAGAACCAGCTCTGCTAGGCGGAGGAGAGTGTTGGTCGATGGGGATTGGCTGGTTCTACGGTCGAGGAAGAAACGGAGGGCTTCGAGACCATCCTTGTGGGGGATGGAAGTGTAGAGTGACTGGACATCCATGATGAAGATGAGGGAGTGGGGGCCTGGGCACCGGAAGTTATCAAGGAGATGGAGAGCGTGTGAGTTGTCTTGGACGTGGGTGGGGAGGGATTTAGCCAGGGGGATAGGATGGAGTCGAGGTAGGTAGAGATAAGTTCGGTGGGGCATGAGCAGGCAGTGACAATGTGTCTGCCGGGACAGTTATGTTTGTCGATTTTGGGTAGGAGGTAGAATCGGTCCGTGCGGGGCTGGGGAACTTTGAGTTTGGAGGCACTGGGGGTAGATCGCCGGAGATCATGAGGCCAGTGATGGTGCTGCTGATAAAGGTCTTGTGTTTAATAGTGGGGTCATGGTCCAGCGATAGGTAGGAAGAGGTGTCTGATAGTTGTCGTCTGGCCTCGGTCCGGTAGAGGTCAGCACGCCAGACTACCACAGCCCCTCCCTTGTCAGCGGGTTTAATGATTAAGTCCGGGTTGTTGCGGAGTGAGTGGAGGGCTGCACGTTCAGGAGGGGAGAGGTTGGAGTTCGTCGGGGAGTGGAGAATTTTAGGCGGCTGATGTCACGCCGGCAGTTGGAGATGAAAAGTTCTAGTGAGGGTAGTTGACCAAACGGGGGGGTCCAAGAGGAGGGGGGTCCATTGGAGACGGGAGAAGGGGTCATCACTGGGGGTGAAGACTCCTTCCCATGGTAAAAGGCTCGGAGGCGGAGGCGGCGGAAGAAGAGCTCTACGTCATGGCGGACGCGGAACTCGTTGATGTGGGGGCGGAGGGGAACAAAGGTAAGGCCTCTGCTGAGGACCGACCGTTCGGTGTCTGAAAGGAGGAGGTCAGGGAGGATGGTGAACACCCGGCAATGGTGGGGGTCGGGGTCGGATGGAGGCGGGGGAGCAGGTGGAGGGGGAGGGGATGTGTGGTGGGGGGGGTTAGCAGGGCAGTTGGGGGCATGAGGACCGATGTGCGGAGTACTGGGGGTCGCCTGGCTAGAGGGGGAAGGGGAGACCAAGTGGAACCCCTGCTGCAGTTACCTGTAGTAGGGGGTGGGCAGTAGGATCCAGCAGTGCAGATGGGCTCTGCCTGGTGGGGGCTGTGGGCCCAGCGCGGTGTCTGCGAGCCGGGTGGAGCTGCAGCCTGTTGTTGGTCCCGAGGGCCGAGGACAACGATATCTGTGAGCTGCTGCTGGGCGGTGGAGCGGCGCGGGTCGAAACGGTCGCTGGGGGAGGCCCGCGGGGACTTGGAGACCGGGTAAGTGGTGGTCGGCCCGGTCAGCGGATGGCCGGGGAGGGCGTGGGCGGCGGTGAAGTGGTCGGGAATGTCGGCGGCAGCGGTGAAGAGGTCGGGAAGGACGTGGGCTGCAGCGGCGGTGCAGAGGCCTCTGTCGTTGGTGGCAGCGGCCCCGGGGAGGCGGTGGAGGTCGTCGCCCGCAGCTTCAGGTAAGCCTCGGCAATCGGCGGCACCGGGGAGGCGGTGGAGGTCGGCGTCGGCGGCAGCGGCCCCGGGGAGGCGGTGGAGGTCGGCAGCAGCGGCGGTGGAAGCCTCAGGGGGGCCTCGGACGTCGGCGGCAACGACCCAGGGGAGGCGTTGGAGGTCGGCGGTGGTCGCAGCGGTCCCGGGGAGGCGGTGGAGGTCGGTGGTGACGGCCTCAGGTAGGCTTCGGCAGTCAGCGGCCTGGGGAGGTGGTGGAGGTCGGCGGCGGCGGCAGCGGCCCCGCGGAGGCGGTGGAGGTTGGTGGTAACGGCCTCAGGTAGGCCTCGGCAGTCGGCGGTGGCGGCCCCGGGAAGGCGGTGGAGGTCGGCGGCGGCAGCCTCAGGTAGGCCTCGGCATTCGGCGACCCCGGGGAGGCGGTGAGGAGCGGTACTGCACCTGGCGGCAGCAAAGGGGCGTGGCTGTGTTCTGCAGCTGCGGCTCACCGGCAGTCTCTCCGTTTATTTTGTTGTGTTTTTTAGTCAATGTTGATGTTAAATGTACGTTTTGTTTTATTTTTAATTCTGTGTATGTAGGGGGGTGGTGGGGGGGTTGGGGGAAACCTTTTTTTAAATCTCCTCCTCAACGGAGATGCGACCTTTACCGTGTCGTATCTCCGTTCGCGCTACGGCCTAACATCGTGGAGTCGGCGGCCTCCAGCTGGGATCGACCTCGAAGACTCCGGTCGCAGGGCCTGGACTTACCATCTCGGAGGCTTCGGCCGTGGGCCCTGCAGACCGCAACATCTGGAGCTCGCAGGTCCCTGGCTGGCGACCGGCTTTTGGGAGCTCCAGCCGCAGCAGCTTCGACCGCCCCGAAGCACGAGGCACGATCAACCTGCCCGCATGCCCTTCATCACCCTGCGTGGCTCGGCCGCAGCACTTTACATCGCCCGGTGGGGGCTCAGGACTCTCATCGCCCTGCGTGGCTCGGCCGCGGCATTTTCCATCGCCCGGTGGGGGCTCAGAACTTTCATCGGCCTGCTCGGCTCGACCCTGGGACTTTCCATCGCCCGGTGGGGGCTTCAAGGGGTTGGGAGCCTCGATCGCCTCGTGGCGCCACGGGAGAAGAACGAGGAGGAGATAAGACTTTGCCTTCCATCACAGTGAGGGTATGCCTAGAGCAATCACTGTGATGGCTGTTTTGTGTAAAAAATTGTATCTGTGTGTCTTGTGTTCTTTAATGTCTACTGCCGGACCCTGACGTGAGAGGACGCTGGCGTTGATTATTCGCCGCTTTTCCGTCAGGATAGTTTGTCTGTTTGTCTGTTTGTTTCTATGTTAATTGTATTTGTAAAGCGCTTTGTGCATCTGTTAAGGCGCTATATAAAATAAATATATTATTATTATTATTATTAATGGCGTCGCGGGCCTCTGCCTCGTGGTGTGCCGGCCGGCGGTGCGGACCAGCGGCGGAGTTGCGGGCCTGCGGGCGGTCGAGTCGCTGCCGAGGAGTGTCGGTGGAGGCAGCCGTCTGGAGGCGGGATAGTTTGCGAGCCTTCTTGGAGTCCAGGTAGGTGAAGAATCGAGTGTTGAGGGCGTGGATCCGGCGAAGAATAAAGTATGGTTGGGGCCCGTTGCAGGTGAGGGTTAGTGAGGCCCGGAGCTGTGGGAGAGTCAGAGAGAGGGCCTGCTGGTGCCGGCGCATCCCAGCCAGGGTACAACGCAGGACACGGAAAGAAAACTGTTCAGAGAAGTGGCAGATGGTCTGTTGGAGCCGGTAGTCCGGGTTGGGTCCGAATTGGGAGGTCTGAAAACGGAGCTGGAATCCATGAGGCAGGAGCTGGAGGCGCAGGCAAGTTTCAAGGAAGCAGATGTGGCTGTGGTAGCGAGTCTGGGTCAAGATGTGGTCGTAGAGTAGGAGGGCAGGAAAAATCAGAGAGGGGGAGCAGCGAGAGAGCATGTTGCTAAACTCTCGTCGAAGAGAGGAGGATAATTTCTTCAAAGTGGACATACCTCGAAGAGAAATCGCAGTGGAGCAACAAGTAGTATAAGAAAATAACTGCAGATGCTGGTACAAATTGATTTATTCACAAAATGCTGGAGTAACTCAGCAGGTCGGGCAGCATCTCGGGAGAGAAGGAATGGTGACATTTCGGGTCGAGACCCTTCTTCAGACTGATGTCAGGGGGACAAAGGAAGGATATAGGTGGAGGGAGGAAGATAGAGGGAGATCTGGGAAGGAGCAAGGGAAGGGAGGGACAGAGGAGCTATCTAAAGTTGGAGAAGTCGACGTTCATACCACCGGGTTGCAAACAGCCCAGGCGAAATATGAGGTGCTGTTCCTCCAATTTCCGGTGGGCCTCACTATAGCACTGGAGGAGGCCCATGACAGAAAGGTCAGACTGGGAATGGGAGGTGGAGTTAAAGTTTTCGGCCACCGGGAGATCAGTTTTGTTAATGCGGACCGAGCGCAGGTGTTCAGCGAAGCGATCGCCGAGCCTGCGCTTGGTTTCGCCGATGTAAATAATTTGACATCTAGAGCAGCGGATGCAATAGATGAGGTTGGAGGAGGTGCAGGTGAACCTTTGTCTCATCTGGAAAGACTGTTTGGGTCCTTGGATGGAGTTCAGTTGGGAGGTAAAGGGACAGGTGTTGCATCTCGTGCGGTTGCAGGGGAAAGTGCCCGGGGTTGGGGTGGTTTGGGTAGGAAGGGACGAGTGGACCTGGGAGTTACGGCGGGAACGGTCTCTGCGGAACACAGAGAGGGGAGGGGATGGGAACATATGGCCAGTGGTGGGGTCCCGTTGTATGTGACGGAAATGTTGTTGGATGATATGTTGGATCCGCTGGCTGGTGGGTGGGACAGAACGAGGGGGATTCTGTCCTTTTTGCGAGTGCGGGGAGGGGGAGCAAGAGCGGAGCTGCGGGATGTAGAAGAGACCCTAGTGAGAGCCTCATCTATAATGGAAGAGGGGAAGCCCCGTTTTCTGATGAACGAGGACATCTCGGAAGCCCTAGTGTGAAACACCTCACCCCGGGCGCAGATGCGGCGTAGACGGAGGAATTGGGAGTAGGGGATATACTTTTTGCAGGGGACCGGGTGGGAAGAAGTGTAGTCCAGATAGCTGTGGGAGTCAGTGGGTTTATAGTAAATGTCCGTCACTAGTCTGTCTCCTGTGATGGAGATGGTGAGGTCCAGAAACGGGAGGGAGATGTCAGAGATAGTCCAGGTATATTTAAGGGCAGGATGGAAATTGGAGGTAAAGTGTATGAAGTCAGTGAGTTCTGCATCGGTGCAAGAGGTAGCACCAATGCAGTCGTCGATGTAGCGGAGGTAGGTTTCGGGGATGGGGCCAGTGTACGTCTGGAACAGGGATTGTTCGACGTACCCGACAAAGTGCCAGGCGTAGCTAGGGCCCATGCGAGTGCCCATAGCTACTCCTCTGGTTTGGAGGAAGTGGGTGGAGTCAAAAGAGAAGTTGTTGAGGGTAAGAACCAGCTCTGCTAGGCGGAGGAGAGTGTTGGTCGATGGGGATTGGCTGGTTCTACGGTCGAGGAAGAAACGGAGGGCTTCGAGACCATCCTTGTGGGGGATGGAAGTGTATAGTCGTGGGGTAGACTGACTCCCCTCCGCCTCCCTCCCCAATCTTTGCCATCCCCAATCCTTTCCACTCGTCGCTTTAATTTCACGTTTCATGTATTTTGTGTTTCATGACTGTTGGCAGATTAATTTCCCTCTTGGGATAAATAAAGGATTATCCTGCAGTGTCCTATCGTATTGTTAAACGTGCAGCAGAGCGTTCCTCCCAACAATTGGGGAGCTGTATCAGCTACAGCATAATGTTATCACTAAAGGTTTTATATTGTCGGATAGGACATTCCAGAAATATTACATGAGAACTTAGAAAACAAAATAAATTGCTGTTTAAATGTGTGTCATCAATCACAAACCGTCAGCCCTTCATACACATTGAAGCAACGCAGCGGACGTGGAAAAAGTGTTTCAATTGCATGAGTCCCACTAGGAAAATAGACCATATCAAGCCAGGCACTGCAAAATGGTCATGCAACAGGAACAGACCCGGCGGCAGCCGCCGACGTCTTGATGGGTCGCTGAGAACAAGGTTGGACCTGGCGCCCGCCGAGAACAAGGAATAACCCGGCGGCCGCCGATAGCAAAGATGAACCGGGACGGGCTGCTGTGGAGGAAGGTGGATCCGCCGCTGGTGACGAAAGACACAAGGGGTGGGTTGGTAGGAGAGGCACCAATGTATTGCCGCCAGCGCTTGCAAGGTCGGGTGCAGGAGGTGCCATCGCTAGAGGTAGTCGGCCGATATCGGGACGAGCCTGTCTTGTGCGACGGATCAGGCCCTGCAGCTGTACCTGGGCTTACTTGCAATGAGGGCGATACATTACATCCAACATGTGGACGAGACTTCGAACTTTCTACATTTCAATTTTGCTTTTGTAAATGGTGCCAACATATGGCGACGGGTACAAGAAATATACTGTGCAGTGCATGCATGACAATAAAGAAGCGTTGAACAATTGAAATATGTGACATAGATATGGTCTCTAACTGTATGACGACATTGTTTTATTTGCTTTCATTCAAGTAACCCGTGCTTTTCCGCTCTCCGCATCCCCCCCTCCAATTTCTCCGACTAATCTTACTGTCTCCGACTACATTTTATCTCTGTTTGCTTTGTTGTTATCTTCTCATAGCTAACAAAGATCTATTCTCCATTTTCCTTGATCTGCATTCTCGTTGCCCTGTTTTCACACCTTCAGACTTCTTCATCTATTTATCTCCCTCACCCCCTGACGTCACTATGGAGAACGGTCTCGGCCCGAAAAGTCCCTCAATTCTTCCCTACGGAAATGCTGCCTGTCCGGCTGAGTTACTCCAGCATTTTGTGTCTATCATTGGTTTAAAGGTTTAACACCATTTGCAGTTTCTTCATGCATTTAATTATTTTTAAAACATGTACAGGAGAAACTAGCTGATTTTATATTTCTGGCACGATTCACTTCATCATCTACCATTTGCAATAATTTCATAATTCTTTGTTCATATTTTGTCCAAACTTCTGACCTACCAACCCTCCTCTTTCTTTTCTTTTTCTGTGTTAGAAACATAGATACATCGAAAATAAATGTAAAGAGCTATACCTAACTCTCTCTTGAAAATATCCAGTGAATTAGCCTCTACTGCCTTGTGTGGCAGGGAATTCCACAGATTCACAACTCTCTGGGTGAAAACGTTTTCCTTCATAGAAATACAGAAGCATTTCAAAAAAATAGGTGCAGGCGTAGGCCTTTGGGCCCTTTGAGCCAGCACCGCCATTTTATATGATCAAGGCTGATCATCCGGAATCAGTACCCTCTTCCTGCTTTCTTCACATAGCCGTTGATTCCGTCAGGCCTCAGAGCAAGATCTAACTCTCTGTTGAATACATCCAGTGAATTGGCATCCACTGCCTTCTGCGGCAGTCATAACTCTCTGGCTGTAAAAACGTTTCCTCATCTCAGTACTAAATGTCACCCTCTTCTTATTCTTACACTGTGACCCCTGGTTCTGGATTCCCCCAACATCGGGAACATTTTTCCTGCATCTGGCTTATCAAATCCCTTAAAAAATTTATATGTTTCTCTAAGATCTACTTTCATCCTTACAAATTCCACTGAATATAAGCCAGGTCGATCCATTATTTCATTACATGTCAGGCACGCCATCCCCGGAATTAACCTGGTGAACCAACGCTGCACTCCATAAATAGCAAGAATGACCTTCCTCAAATCTGGAAACAAAAGCTGCACACAATACTGCAGGTGCATTCTCACTAGGGCTTTCCACAACTGCCGTACTACCTCCTTGCTCCGAATCCTCCGTACCTGCCGTACTACCTCCTTGCTCCTCAAATCCTCTCGCGATGGAGTCCAACGTGTCAGTTGCTTTCTTCAGTGTTTGCTGACCTCCATGTTTACTTTCAATGACTGATGTATAAGGCCACCCAGGTCTCGTTGCACCTCCACTTTTCCTAATCTTAAACCATTCAAATAACAATCTGCCTTCATGTTCTTGCCACCAAATGGATAACCTCTCATTTATCCACATTATACTGCACCTGTCATGCACCTGCACACTCACCCTATCCAAATCACCTTGCAGCCTCATAGCAGCATCCTCGCAACTCATACTAACACCCAGCTTTGTTTGACCCGCAAACCTAAAGGTGTTACATGTAATTCCGTGCTCTGATTCGTTAATATATATTATAGAATAACTGGGGTCCCAGCACTGAGCTTTGCGGCACCCCATTATTCACTGCCTGCCGTTCTGAAAAGGACCCGTTCATTCCTAGTCTTTACTTCCTGTCTGCCAACCAGTTCTCTATCCATGGCAATACCCTACCCCCAATAACAAGCGCTCTAATTTTGCACATTAAACTATTGTGTTTGACCTTGTCAAAGACTTTCTGAAAGTCCAGGTACACCACATCAAATGGCTCTCCATTATCCATTCTACTTGTTGCATCCTTCAAAAATATCCAGAGGAACAATCAAGCACGATTTCCCCTTCATAAATCCACGTTGATTGTGACCGATCCTGTCACTCCTTGCCAAATGCGCCACTATTATATCTTTAATAATCGATTGCAGCGTCTTTCTATGGTGCACCAATAAAACACAGATAAAATATGTTAATGAAAAATGCAATAAATTAATATCTACTATTAGATTGATTATTAGATAATAGTGACGGAGCAAAAGCAAAAGTTCATAGAGCAACCGAAGACACAGTCCACAGAAGACCATAGGCGCTGAGATTAACGTTTAGTGCTCAAGAGCTGATGGTTAACGGAAAGAACATGTTCTTAACCTGGCGGTCGGTTGACAGCCCTTCGCAGTGGTAGTTACGAATGGCCCACATAGTGTAGTGTGGGTCTTTCATAACCATCGTTGCCTTTTCCAGGCAAAATCTCCTATGGCCCCTTCAATGGTGGAGGGGGGGGGGTGTCACGACCTGTGCTGGATCAGGTAGTGTCTAGCACACTGTAAATAAAAAGTGTGGTCGGGCTCGAGGGAGTGTTGAGCAATGGAAGGACCGAAAATATCTGCAGGTGGGGCGCTCAGTCAGATCAGATGATGATGATTGCATTACTAGTGTAAGAGATTCAGAGTGGGGATGAGTAAGTATTTTCTTTCACAGGGTGGTAGGATTGTGGAGCTTAGGTCCTATAATTGCACAGGAAAGTGCATGAGGAGGTGAGTGGTTGGGCCAGATGCAAGTGCGGATCAGGAAGTCATGAAGAGAACATGTCTTCTGAATACTAAACAGAAATGCAAAGATAGGTCCGTTGAGTGAATGAATGAATACGTTTCTTGGCCTAATGTGTACACATACAAGGAATGTGCCTTGGTGCTCCGCTCGCAAGTAACAACATGAACAAATAGTAAGCAATTGCGAATAAAGCATAAAACATTAAAATATTATGAATACAACATTACAGTTTAAACATGGTATGTTTTTAACCCGAAATATACCAGAGCAATAAGAGACCACCGACTTTTTGGTTGTCGAGTAGAGGTTCATTCGAGGAAAAAAAGCTGTTTTATGTCCAGCTGTGGCGGCTTTGACAGTCCGGATTCGCCTTCCAGAGGGAAGTGCTTCAAAGAGTTTGTGGCCAGGGTGAGAGTTGTCAGAGATGATCTTCCCCTTCCGCTTCCTGGGCCTTGCAGTGTACAGTTCGTCAATGGGGAGAAGGTTGCAACCAACAACAGTCTCAGCCGATCGAACGATTCGTTGCAGCCTCCGGATGCCGTGCTTGGTGGCTGAGCCAAACCAGACCATGATGGAGAAGGTGAGGACAAAATCTGCGATGGCAGTATAGAATTGGACCATCATTGACTGTGGCAGATTTTGTTTCCTTAGCTGCCGCAGGAAGTACAAACTCTTCTGGACATTTTTGACTGTGGAGTCGATGGTGGCCGCCCATTTAAGGTCCTTGGAGATGATGGTTCCAAGGAACTTAAATGACTCCACATATGTGACTGTGGTGTGTTGATGATGAGTGGGGGAGGGGAGGGGGGCTCTCCGAAAATCTACAATCAGTTCCACTCTCTTAAGAGCATCGAGATCCAGGTTGTTACGAAGGGAGCAGGACGGGACCAGGCTGTGTCACTTCCTGTCTCTAGGCAGATTCGTCCCCATCCTGGATCAGTCGAATCAGGGTTGTGTCATCAACAAAGCTCAGAAGCTTGACTGGGAAATCTGTGGCTGTCCAGTCGATGGTGTAGAGAGAGAAAAGGAGAGGCGAAAGCACGTAGCCTGGTGGTGCTCCTATGCTTAGGGTCTACGCGTCCGAGATGTACATTCCCAGCTTCACATGCTGCTTCCGGTCTGTCAGTAAGTTGATGCTGCACTGGCAGAGGGTTTCAGGCAGAGTCAACTGGGGGATTTTTGAATATAGTAACTCTGGCACAATGGTGTTAAATGCACAGCTAAATTCCACAGACAAAATCCTTTTTATAGGTACCTGGCGGTGTAGGTGCTAGAGGAAGAAGTGCAGGCCTAGATTGACTTCGTCATCCACCGTTGATCCGGTATGCAAATTGCAGAGGGTCCAGCAGCGGGTTTATGATTTTCTTTTCAGCTGGGCTAGCACGTCTTTCAAAGGTCTACTTGACTACAGAGGTCAGTGCGACAGGCCTGTAGTCATTAAGACCAGTGATCTTTGTGTTTTTAATTACTGGGTCAATAGTAGAGACTTTGAAGCAGGCAGGGACAGCACAGGTTTGCAGGGACTGCTTGAAAATGTCTGCGTAGACCGCTGCCAGTTGTTTGGCACAGAGCCTGAGGGTAGTGGGTGAAACATTGTCCGGTCCTGGAGATTTCTGGCTTTATTTTCTCCTGAAGAGGCTCTCCACCTCCTCCATTTCTACTGCTGGAGATGGAGAAGTGTCCGGACTGATGGAGGACAGCAAGGAGGTGGTGTGTTGTGGACGAGGCCCCAGTCTTCGCAGACTGAAGCCAGGCTGTGAGTAGGTGTGAAGTCATGATTGGGGTGCAGTGGGTGGGGAAGGGTCCAGTCTTTGCAGAACGGAGTCAAGCTGTGAGTAGGTGTGAAGTGGTGATTTGGGGGGGGGGGGTCCCAGGGTTATGTTTCTGTTTCTCGAGCCTGCAGTACAACTCGTACAGGTCGTTGGTCAGCTGACGATTGTCCAAGGAGCGGGGTTATTTCCTCGAGGCTGGTGATTTCATGCCCTTCCAAACTGAAAATGCATCGTTAGCTGAGAAATTGCTCCTCAGCTTCTCAGTGTACCTTTCCTTGGCAGCTCTGATTCCACTTCTCAGCTTGTACTTGGCCTGCCTGTGGAGGTCTGCATCCCCGCTCCTGTATGCCTCATCTTTTCACTGGCGGAGCTGTCTGAGTTCCGCTGTGAACCAGGGCTTGTCTTTGTTGAACCAGATCCGTGTCTTAGTGGGAATGCAACTTTCCTCGCAAAAGGTGACATAGGATATCACAGTGTCTGTGTACTCATCGAGGCTTGTAGTTGCTTCCTTGAACACGTTCCAACAGTGCAGTCAAAGCAGGACTAGTTTTACCAATGCCTACGCTTATTCACCTTTTCGTTGTTCTGACCACAGGCTTAGCAGATTTTTGTTTCAGCCTGTAGGTCGGAATAAGGTGAACTAAACAATGATCAGAGACCCAGAGCGATATGCGTTCTTGATTGAAGTGTAACAGTGATCAAGTGCTCTCTCCCATCTGGAGGGACAGGTAGCATGAAGTCTGTACTTTGGAAGCTCACCACTGAGGTGAGCTTTGTTAAAGATCCCCGAAACAATTACCATGAAGTCCGGGAAGTCACTCTCTACCCTCAATACCTGGTCAGTGAGTTGCCTTTGCTTTTTTGGGGGGTTGCAGCACGTTGTCCGGGATCGACTCACACAGCCAGGTCTCGGTGAAGCACAGAGCAACGGCTCGAGAGAATTCCTTTTTTGTATGGAGCAGTAGTTGCAGTTCGTCCACTTCGTTGTACTCGGTGGTGAACATTACAAAGGGAGAACCAATGAGTGAAGAGGCATAGATTGAGAAATATTTAGTATTGATTTATTATTGTCACGTGTAACAAGATGTAGTGACAAACTTTGTTATTTGAATTATCAGGGAGTAACGTAGTGCTGTGTTCAAGACTCGATCACACATTGATAATCAAAACAAATAGATAACGGGATTTTAGAATAAACACAGAAAATGCTGCAAATATTTAGGAGGTCATGCGGCATCCATGGAAAGAGAGACAGAGTTAATGTTTATGTTGAAAGACACTTCATTATAAGTGAGAAAAGAAGCAGATTTGAGAACGGAAAGGATGAGGAACAGGTGGATCGGTGGCCTTTTTTAGAGGGTGAGGCTGTGTTTTACCCAGGTGGTTCCAATGGTTACGGTGGTTTGGTAATAGTGGGAGTACATACGGATTGGTTACATCATGGCCTGCTTGGCCAATTTTAAAGCCCAGGAACGATGGTGATAACAGAGAGTTGTAGACGCTCCCCGGGTCCATCGTGGGTACTGAGCTCCTCACCATGAAGGGATTTGTAGGAGTCACTGTCTTTAAAAGCGCAGCCAATATTATATATATCATTAACAATTTAATTCCCATTCACACACTGACCTTTCTGGTCTTGGCCTCCATTTTCAGGGAGAGGCCACATACAAACTGGAGGAACACCGCCTCATATTTCGCTTCAAAGCGGTCCTGTTGAGTCTCATTATCTATAACTTGTATTCACCGTGGCCACAGCTAACAACGGCCTGTTCACTTTATCCGTTACTCTTTTTACATATATTTAATTCACTCGTTTTATATCTCTTGTTTCCCTTTCCATGGACTCTGTCTGAATGAGGGTCTTGACCGGAAACGTCACCCATTTCTTCAGTCCATAGATGATGGCTACCCCGCCGAGTTACTCCAGCATCCTTGGTTTAAACCAACATTTGCAGTTCCTTCATACACGTTGTTTTATTTGCAATTAGTTTCAACGTTCAGGGAAGTAAACCAATGGCAAGAGTTATAATTTGACAAACTAATTTATTGACATGAAAGTCTAACGAAAATCAGTTCGAAGTTGTTTTGCAAATTGCCGCCAATGGAAATAGAATTGAACAATTATTGCCATCTAAACAAATGAAAAAGGCTGTGTTCACATAGTGAATCCGAATATTGTGTATGAACTAAGTGCAGACAGAAACGTTCAACAGACTCCGCATTATTACATAAAATCTTCGGTCTTTACGATGCAATTTTTTTGTATCACCGGAAGGTTTTCATTTTCAAACAATTAACCAGAACGGAATATCAACCCGATAGACTACCCTGTGTTCGGCTTGTCAAAGTGAATTTATTTCCGATTGGTATGCACAAAGTTGTCAACTAATTAATCATCGTACCTAAATTATCTGAAGCTTTGCACTCGTAAAGTCCTAAAAAAGGAAAGGAAATAAGTTTGCTATTTCTCTTTCATAGAACCCGTGCGTACAGTAATGACGTTACTGATGGCGGCAGATATGAAAGGTTTCTTGGTCATTGTGCACCGAATTAGTAAAATAAACCATAGCCCGGATAACAAAATCAGGCTGATATGTCAGATACCAAATGACAAGGTCAGGTGGAATCGAAAGAGGGAACATTCTAAAAATATATAGCAGGCGTTCTCGTTCGGTTACATAAATTTGTAACCATTGCCTGACAACCCTATCATGCAAGGGACTGGAATAACAAAGGGTAATAGACCACCAATCTAAACGCAATTCTGTGTTTTGTAATTTTTGTATAATCTATTAAATATGAGCTTGGAACCAACAGAATTCGCATCGATCTAAGTAAAATTAAAAATTCCAAATGAAGACACAATTAATGGCGATGTTGTAATCTGGAGCAACAAGCAATCCTCTGAGGCCTGTGTTGCAGTGCTAATTTTTATTGGTGCCGGAGCTGTCACTGGTGTCGGAGCGGGCGCTGTTAAATTCCCGGCTAGTTCAAATTCCCCGCTGTTTATGTTAGCTTTTTTTTAACGAGTTGCCGGAGCTCGCTCCGGTGAGCTCCGACAGCACTGCACCCCTGGTTAGGGCATTCAGACTCTGGTGCTGCATCTATGTGAGGAAAATTTCGCCTGACCCTTGTGTCTCAATTGTACAACACCATGAAGAGTAGAGAGAGGAAATCTTTCTTATACAGTGGAGAGAGAAGAGGAGAGTGTCTGGTGTGTGATGGGGCAAAGAAGTGTGAAAGATGATGGGCAGATGTAGACAAGCAGTGGGTTCAGCAGGGTGGACAGGAGAGGCAGAGGCAAGTGAAGGAAATATTGAGGCCGTCGAAATAGACAGATGGGCCAGGCGTGGTCGGCAGAGGATGAATTTAGAGACAACAGATGGTGGGTGAAAGCAAGGACACAAATGGTACCAATGCTAAACTTGCAGAAATATGGAAAGTGATGAAGGTACTTTTAAAGTAGTGGGAAGGACAAATGGAACCAATGGTACATGGCAAAGAGGCAGCCGTTGATTGGAGTGCATCGATCGAAATCGTTGTGTGACGAAAGGGTGAAGGGTTAGATGATGAGAAATAAATGAAGAACCCGGTGTAGGAGGCTAAGGCGGGAAAGACGCATGGCAGTGAGGGTGAAACTGGAATATTAAATTTCCCAATACTTTATTTTCAGAGTGTCCAGGCGGTACTGTTTCCACTTTGCACACGAGGAGGCTCTGGGTGGTCATATCTAAGAGAGCGCTGGTTCTCTGCGAAAAGTTCGCTGAGTCTGCGGTATGTCCCGTCGATATAGAACTGTTCACATCGGGAGGATCGGCTGCTTTAAAGCTGGCTGGTACAAATGTGCACTTAAATTAGCCTCACTTGGCGGCCTTGGTGTGAGTATGCACGGTGGTGAACGAAGGAAATTTAGATCAAGACATGTGCCTGGAGCTGGAGAGGTGGAAGTGTGAAAGCATGAGCCGACCAGGAAATCATGGAGAGATTGGTTCCCGCAGAAAGCGTTAAGTGGAATGGAGGAGTATAAGTGTTACGTGGTATGATCTCGTTATATTAAGGTAATAACAAACGCTGATATGGTTGTGAGTGAACGGTAAGGACCAGGTGAATTCTAGCACTGTTACATTTGTATAGAACTACGGATGGTGCAGACGTCGCAGACATGGTTAGGATATAAGACCGGGCTCCATCAAGAGAGTCAAGACTCAAGGATGTTTTATTATTATCATATGTCCCAGATAGAACAATTGAATTCTTATTTGACGCTTCGGCACTTCTGCATAAAAAAACTCAAAATAAACAGCGGGGAGTTTTAAATAACTGGCAAATTAACAGCGGCCGCTCCGCCACCAGTGACAGCTCAGGCACCTAAGAAAATAGTACTGCAACACTGTCTATATACAGTATATATTTATACGTACACTTACACTCACAAGTACTAGCACGTACACACTAATACAATAATAGTGCAATAATAATAATAATAATAATCAATGTAGTTCAGAGCTTATTTGATGTTGCAGTGTTTAACAGCCGAATGGATATAGGTAAGAAGCTGGTCCTGAACACGGACGTTACCGTTTTCAGGCAAGCGTACCTCCTGCCCGATAGCAGGGGTGAAATGACTGTGTGGCCAGGGTTGTGTGCGTCTCTGATTTTGGTGGCTGCCTTTTTGAGGGAGCGATTCCGGTAAATCCCTTTAACGGTGGGATGGTCAGAGCCGGTGACGAACTGGGCAGTGTTCTCGACATTTTACTCTCTTCTTCGCTCCAGGGCATTCCAGTTGCCGTACCAGGCCGTGATGTAACCAGTCAATATGTTCTCAACTGTACACCTGTTGAAGTTCAGGAGAATCCTATCATAACACATCTCCGTAATCTTCTCAGGAATTAGAGACGTTGATGTGCTTTCTTAATGATTGCATCAGTGTGCTGGGTCCAGGAACGATCTTCGGTAATATGCACACCCAGGATTTTGATTTTTTTTTACTCTCTCCACAGTCGTCCCGTTGATGTAAACGGGATTACAGGTACTTGTCCTTCCAGTTCCAAAGCCAAAAATCAGTGCATTGGTCTTGCTGATATTGAGAGCCAGGTAGTTGTACTGGCACCATTTGGTCAATCGATTGATCTCACTTCTATATTCTGACTTGACTTATAGTGGAAAGGGAAACCACGTTTCCTGAAAAAGGAGAACATTTCAAATGTCAACGACTGGATTGTCTCAACTGGAACAGAGATGCAGTGATGTCGGAGAAAATAGGAAAGTTGGATGGCAATTATCCAAGTTACGGAACCAGAAAATGGCGGCGCTGCCCTAGCAGCTGCGGCTACACCTGCGGTCCATTTGTCTTGTGTTTTTGTTGGTTTTGTTTGTCTTAATTGTAGTTGTGATGTGGTGTTTTTGTGTTTGTGTACTATGTGTGTATGTGGGGGGGAGGGGGAAACTGTAACATTGTAAATATGTGTCCCTTCCGAAGGAAGACCCGACCTTTGTTTTCTGGGCCGTGTCTCCGTTCCTGCTGCGGCCTACCATCGGCCCAACTCCTGGAGCTGGTTCGCAGAGCCCGCGGATCGGACTGACCACCACCGGAGCCGGCCGTCTTCGGAGGCTGCGGGAGCGGCTGCGACTCGCCTTAGGCTCGGGCCGCGTGGATGCCGACATCGGGAGCTCCGGCAGCGGCAGCGGCAGCGGGTTCGCCCGCCCCGGATCGCGGGGCTTGGGTCGCGGACATTTCACCGTCCGGCGCGGCCTAAGATATGCCGCGGGATATTTCTCTGCTGGGCGGGGGCTTCAATGTCGGGAGCCACGACCGCCCCGACGTGCAGCAACAGCGGCAGCAGCGTGTTCGCCCGCCCCGGATCGGACTTATCATCGGCGGAGCCGGCCGTCTTCGGAGGCTGCGGTAGCGGCTGCGACGCGACGCGCCTTGGGCTTGGCCCGCTGTGGACCGTCCGGTGCGGCCTGCAACCACAACAACCTGACTGCGGGCGAGGACAGCAGGAGAAGGGAAAGACATTGTGGCCTTCCATCACAGTGAGGAGAGAGAGGACTGGAGGAGACTCACTGTGATGGATGTTTCTTTGATGGATGTTTCTTTTTTTGTGTGTTTTTGGGGTTGGGTAATTTTAATGCCTATTTAATGCTTTTATTGTTGGACTGTGTTTTGGGGGTTTTGGGGTTGTGTAATTTGAATGCATATTTAATGCTTTTATTGTTGGACTGTGGGTGACCGAATTTCGTCCAATATTGGATGACAAATAAAGCTATCTATCTATCTATCTATCTATCTATCTATCTATCTATCTATCTATCTATCTATCTATCTATCTATCTATCTATCTATCTATCTATCTATCTATCTATCTATCTAAGTAGCCATCGTAGTCTGTACGTAGACTTGCATATCAGAGTTAAATTATCTGCAAGCGTGTAAATATTGAGATCTAGAAAATGAAGAGAATTCTCAGAAACGGCCCAAGTGAATTGCATAGCGTGCAGATGAGTAGTGAAGATGGTTAAATTGTTCAATACCACATGGTCGCAGGTACAGCAGCAATGACTTCGTTGATGTAAAGAGATGAAGGTGGGAAGTGGTGTCGAGAAATGTTGGAACCGCCATTGTTTCACGTATCCTTAGAAGAGTTAAGCAGAACTAGTGATGTAATTTGATAGAAGTGGGAGGTAATCAAATGTTGTTAAGGGTGGCGCCACCAATGGATGCCTCGCCAAAAGTCTGTCTGTCCTTTTCTTCTTTGTGTTTTCATTGTATGTGTGAAATGTTTGATTTTACCGTTCTTTAACTTGTTATACATGGGTACTGAGTGGGAGGTGGGAAGATGCGATTTTTTTCCATATCGTATCTTCGTCCGCACTGCGGCCTAACATCGAGGAGTATGCGGCCTTTGCTGGAGATCGATTTTGAGAGCGCCACCACGGTCACCTGCGGGATTACCTTCGCGGAGCCCGCGATTCTTTTGCCAGTGGTCGACCTCGGAGCTCAAACCGCGGGTGCTTATGGACTTAACATCACGGAGCCCGCGGTCTCTCGTCAGAGACGACTTCGGTAACTCCAAGTTTCGATCTGATGGCTAGACTGCCCAGACCGCTGGAGAATAAAGAGGAAGTAGATTGGATTTTTTTTGCCTTCCACAACAATGCCGAATGTGGGTAATGCGCTGTGGTGGATGCTTATGTTAACTTTTATGTAGTTGTGTGTCTTTTTTTTCGTATGGCTGTGTGGTAATACGCGTATCACTTCAACGTAATTGGTACATGTGAAATCGGGCGCCGCACGATGGCTGCCTCGACAACAGTTTGTCTATCCTTTTCGATCTCTTTTTAGACAATAGACAATAGACAATAGACAATAGACAATAGGTGCAGGAGTAGGCCATTCAGCCCTTCGAGCCAGCACCGCCATTCAATGCGATCATGGCTGATCACTCTCAATCAGTACCCCGTTCCTGCCTTCTCCCCATACCCCCTCACTCCGCTATCCTTAAGAGCTCTATCCAGCTCTCTCTTGAAAGCATCCAACGAACTGGCCTCCACTGCCTTCTGAGGCAGAGAATTCCACACCTTCACCACCCTCTGACTGAAAAAGTTCTTCCTCATCTCCGTTCTAATCTTCCTCATCTCCGTTCTAATCTTCCTCATCTGTTATTTATGGTAAGTTTAAAGAGTTTCCGTATATGTTCTCTGGGTTATTTTACGTGGAGTGGGATGGAGGGGGTAGGGGGAAATTCTTTTCCATCTCTTACCTTGCTGGAGATGCGATTGTTTTGCGGATCGTGTCTCCGGTCACTCGGCGGCCTAACATGTGGCGCAGGAAGTCTTGCCTGGGATTGACCTTGTGCCCCACGTGGGCGTGGACCTATCATCCAAGCCTGATCTCCCTTGCCTGGGATCGACACTCCAATGCAGCCTGTGGACTTTAACATCAGGAGCTCGCAGTCTTGGGTTGAGATCAGTCGGGAGCCCCAAAAGCTGCACGATGTTCGACTAGTCCCGACCCGCGGTAGATTGCCGGTGCGCGGGAGTTGAGATACCCCCCCCCCCCCACCCAACCTCCAGATGCACGAGCTTCATCGCCACGACGAGCAAGTCCCGCCGCCGGCTACGGGGGTCAAGATCGTCCCGTCAACGAAAGGTTAGAGGCCCCCGACCGCTGGAGGACAAAGAAGGAGAAACTGAACTTTTTTCGCCTTCTGTCACAGTGAGGAATGTGGAGGTGTTACGGTGGTGGATGTTCATGTTAAAATGTATTTTGTGTGGCCTGTTGCTTTTTGTTACAATGACTGTATGGCAAATGTAGTTTCTCGCATGTTGCAAAACATATTTGGCTAATAAGGTATTATTGTGATTATTGTGATTACGGTAAAAAGACCTTTGGAACCTTTGAACAAGTTTTGCAAGGCAGTTCAGTGCATCTGTGGACGGAAGATGGATCTTTGTTGTAGAAGGAATGGCGATGTCAAAGATGGGGCATTGGGCTACAGGTATATGAACACTGTACGTCCATATAGAATATGAGGAAATGACGCCGAAATGTAGGATTTTGTCAAAATGGTAAAGCGCATCCGAGGTGATTGGTTTGGGGGGTGGCACACTGCAGAATGAGAGACGAGATAGGTTCAGTGTATGATTAGATGTCCAGTGATGCAGCAACAGGCATACTCAACAGGCTTACCAAGATGGATATGTTTTCTGCTTTTGGGTGAGATGAAACCGACGGTGGAATTGCAACTTTAGGGCACCATCAATTTAGATGCTCTGCAGGAAAGATTTCCTGACATAATAAGATATGTGGAAATGCAGGAATAGGTGGCCATGGTTTTGATCACTGCAAAGATCGCCGTCAGTCAACCCGTCAACATTGTCGCCGCCCTGTCTTCGGGTTTCATGATTAGCTTGGTGCGTGTGTGAAATTAAGAATATGTGGCGGCGCAGCACGCACAGAGAAAATTTAAGCAGGTCTATTATCCGGTCTTGGTAAGAGTCTACTTAATGTGCAGGATGGCGGGATAAACAAAAAGTGAGGAACAGTGAGAGGGCTATTATGGAACCACCGTCGATGAGAGAAGCAACTTTTTTAAAGCCAATATTCCTTGAAGATGTTTTTCAGTAGGCTGGTATAATGGAGTTGCGGAAGGTAGAAGATGTTGGAATCTTACGCAAAAATATGTAGGTTCGATAAATTTAGCGGGTCCAGCAGCATTTGTGGTAGAAAATGTTGTGTCTGCGTTTACAAACCTTGCATCTGCACAAACTGTCTAGAGGAAAGAAGCCAAGTTTCGAACAAGAGAGCTTTAAAAGGTGGGTCATTCCTGGCCGAAGATGAATGATGACGACAGGCAATAGAGTCAGGTAGGACAGGGGAGAAATGTGTCTGGGAGCCAGGATTATGTCCCATAGCAGTGGGAGGAATGATGAAGTCATTCTGTGGCGAATACTTCAACTTTAGTTTTAACATAGCAGCTTGGATTTAAACATTATAAACAAATATCGATGGTTCACATCGCAATATTACGGCTTAAGAAATGAACTAATTATAATGGAAATTGATACGTTCTACTCAGTATCATTCTCAAAAGTACGCATTGAGTGGAAGACCAAAACAACACACGTCTGGATATAAGATCACCATTTTAACTCTCTGTGTATTTTAGCAGGTGTCGGCCATTCTGCATTTCGAGCCAGCAGCGCCATTCAATATGATCATGGCTGATCAACCGGAATCAGTGCACTGAAGCTACTTTTTTCCCATATCCCTATATTCCGTTAGTCCTAACAGAAATATATAACTCGCCCTTGAATACATCCAGTCAATTGGCTTCCACATATCCCACAGATTAGCAACTCTCTGGCTGAAAAAGTGTTTTCCTACTCTCAGTCCTAAATCGCCTACCTCTTATTCATAATCTGTGATCCCAGGTTCTGGACACCCCCAAAATTTGGATATTTTCCTGCACCTAGCCTGTCCAATCTCTTGAGAATGTTATATGTTTGTCTAAGGTTCCCTCTCATCCTTCTAAATTCCACTGAAGATACTGTAAGCCCAGTCGATCCATTCTTTCATCATATGTCAGTCCCGCCATCCCGGGAATTAACCTGTTGAAACTACGCTGCACACCCTCAATAGCAAGGCAAGAATGTCCTTCCTCAAATTAGGAGACCAGACTGCACACAATACTTCAGGTGCGGTCTCAAATCTTAGTGGGTCTCATTCACGAAGGCACCACTAAGATTTGGGGATAGTAATCACATCTTTCGCACATCTTTGGCATACTTCGGAAGTTTGTTCCCATATTTGTTCCTATTTTCCCGCTTTCTATTCGGTGGGGGGCTCTCGTACAATTCCATCAGAGTGCTTGGACATCTTACTTCTAAGATCCATCCATATAGCTTCAGTTGGTCGACCTGCCATTATGTCCTCGACAGGTGCCGCCGTAATTGACTGGACAGTTTGTAGCACAGCTCCTACACCTCTCTTGCCCCTGCTCGATTATGTCTGCAAAAGCGATAGCCCGCAAAATGAAGCTGACAGTCCTGCCCCTCTCGTATCAATACGAACATCTTGAACGTTAATGTGGATGGGATTATATCAATAGCATGTTCTTCCAAAATTGTTTTCGTATGTACATTTACTGACGTATATATCATGCGGTACTCCCGCGTCCATCGTGCCAAACCGGAATGCTCCATCAGAAAGTGGACTCTTATTCCACCGCGTGGCGCCATCAGCGATGGCAGTCTGTCTGTTTTTGCGTCTGTCAAAGACGTCTGTCTTTGCGTCTTTCTATTTGTTGTTATTTGTGGTGTGTTTAAAAGTATGTGTTAATGTTCACCGGTTTGTTTTATGTGGGGGTGAGGGAGGGGGAAGGAGGAAACTTTTTTTCAATCTATTACTTTGTCAGAAATGCGATTGTTTTCCGGGTTGTATCTCCCGTCGCCCAGCGGCATAACACCATGGATCTGGAGGCCTTCCTCGAGACTGACTTTGAGCTCCACCGCGGGACCGTGGATTTACCATCGGAGCCTGCGATCCCTTGACTGGGATCTATGCTCCAACTGTGGCCTGCGGATTTCACCATCGTGGTGCTCTCATTCTCAGAGTCGGGAACCTCCAAGTCGCAGAAGGTTCGACCAGCCCCGATCCAGGTCAGATCGAACGGCGCAGGGGAGCTGAGACCCCCCCCCCCATGCAGGAGCTTGATCGCCGCGATGCGGAAGGCCAAAACGCCGCCGGCTACAGGAGCCAAGATCGCCCCGTCAACGGAAAGGTCCAGGGCCCCGACCGCGGGAGAACAAAGATGGGAAGAGGTTGAACTTTTTTCACATTCCTACACAATGAGGAATGTGGAGGAGTCACTCTGGTGGATGTTTATTTTTAAATGTATTTTGTGCGTTTATGTTGTTTTTTATTGGTGTGACTGTATGTCAAATCGAATTCCTCGTATGTGCCAAAACATACTTGGCTAATAATGTATGATTATAATTATGATGATTGCAATTGTAATTCCGAATATCTGGCGTAAGTAGCAAAAAAAGATAGCCCTCAACATAGAGCTGGCTGTTCTGTCCCTCTCGAAACAATAAAAACATTTTGAGCATTAATGTGTAAGAGATAATATCCATATGATGTTCTTGCAATATTGCTTTTGTATGTACCTTTCCTGACGTATATTTCTTGCGGTACCCCTGCTCCAAACCCGAATGCCCCATCAGAAAGTGAAATCTTATTCGGAATATCTGGCATATGTAGCAAATACTCTCTCATATTCACTTTTTTATCTGATCCTATATTTCCCGCGTTTAATATTGGAAACTTTGACAAGCGCGACTTCAACTTCCCTAGCATTCTTGACTGTTGCTTCCACAATTCCTGCTTAATATCTTTACACTTACTTGGCACTAATTCACTTAGCCCTTCCAGAATTTAGAATTTTAGATCAAGATCAGCAGCCATTTTCCCCCGATTCTATGCTGTAATGTTTTCTTTCTCAAATGTGTACTTTATACAGATTCAGGCTATGCATTCATGTCCGGCTGTTGCCTGATAGCTTATATTTTATACATTCTTTCCAATTGCCTTATTTCTTAGATTATTTGTAGTCTTGTTTGTTCTTCTTTTGCGGCGGCATAGCTATTTGCCTTTGATATCATAATCTGGACAGGGCAAATGGCATATATACATTTCAGGTTTAACGGCATTTCTTACGATGCATATGGAAAGCATGGCTAAGATATGTGATTTTTCTCCGTCCCGGATGAGGTAAGGCAGCTGTTGTCTCTCTATTTTCGACGGTTTTGCAAAGAAAGGCCTTTGAGCCTAAAATCCGTGGTCGACAAGTTAATTGGGAAGTTTCGGACGAATAACTTGCATATGCTTCTGGATAGGCATGGACTGAGTAGTGAGAGTGAACGTGTTTTTTTTTAATTTAGGAGATCGTGTTCAACGAACATGATTTTCAAAAATAGCAGAGGGTAACTAAAAGGAAAATACGGGGAGAAAATATGAAAATATGAAATATGAATGTAAGCTCGCCAATAATGTTCATCGATTCGTTGTATGCATCCAGTTCTGAAGCATAGACTAAAGAAAACTTGACTAACTAGAAACTGTTCGTTTTCATTCCCCCTGATATAATATTTGCCGAAAATTTGATTGAGGATTTTTTATACCGAATGATCTCTGTTAGAAGAATTGTGGCATTTATTTTATGTCCTGTTTCTGATCTACTCTGAATTTATGTATCCGGCATCCAGAGGATGATACAATAAAGAAAGCTAGACTCAACATACTGGAGTAACTCAGCAGGACAGGCAGCATCTCTGGTTCGAAGGAATTGGTGTCGTTTCGGATTCAGATCCTTCTTTAAACTGAGAGTCTGGGGAGAGGGAGATATTTATATATTATCATATCATATCATATATATACAGCCGGAAACAGGCCTTTTCGGCCCACCAAGTCCGTGCCGCCCAGCGATCCCCGTACATTAACACTATCTTACACCCACTAGGGACAATTTTTTTTACATTTACCCAGCCAATTAACCTACATACCTGTACGTCTTTGGAGTGTGGGAGGAAACCGAAGATCTCGGAGAAAACCCACGCAGGTCACGGGGAGAACGTACAAACTCCTTACAGTGCAGCACCCGTAGTCAGGATCGAACCTGAGTCTCCGGCGCTGCATTCGCTGTAAAGCAGCAACTCTACCGCTGCGCTACCGTGCAGCCCATGGAGGGGTAAGGTGTGAAATCACAGATCAAAGCAGACGCTGAGAAATAAATGTAGAATGGTTAATTGTTAGCTAGGGGAAGGCGACAAAGAGGCATACAATCAGTAACATTTAATCAGTGGGATATTGCAACTAGCCCGAAATCCGGGATTTGTGAGGAGCAGAGAGAGAGGGAGAAAGCAAGGGTTACTTGAAGTTAGAGAACTCAATATTCATACATTTCATTCGTTGGGGAATGGTTTTCCCCACTTCCATCAGAGATGAGGCCCTCACATGGGAATTCTCGGTATTCCGCAGCTCCGAAGCTCCACCTCCCCCAGTCACAAAAGGGATATAGTCCCACTAGTCCTCACCTTTCACTCCAAAAGCCGCCACATACAGCATATAATCCTCCGACATTTTCGCCATATCCAACGGGATCCCATCACCAGCCGCATTGTCCAATCTCCACCCCTTTCCGCTTTCCGCAGGGATCGGTCATTCCACAAATCCCGGTCAACTCATCTCTTCCCACACAAACCTGACCATCCCTGGTTATTTTCCCCTCCAACCGCAGGAGATATAACACCTGTCTCTATACCTCCTCCCTCGAGCCCGTCCAAGGAAGTTGGAAGCCAGTGTTTGGTAAGCGTTTAAAAAATAGCAGAGGGTAACTAAAAGGAAAATACGGGGAGAAAATATGAAATATGAATGTAAGCTCGCCAATAATATAAAAGAGGACAGCAAGAGTTTCTTCAGTTATATAAAGAGCAAGAGAGAGGCAAGGGTGGATGTTGGACCGCTGGAGAATAAAGCAGCAGAACTGATAATGGGGAATAGAGAAATGTTAGAGGAGGTGAAAGCCTTTTTTTGCACCAGTATTCAGAGTAGCAGACATCAGCAACTGTTGGACTTCGTGGTCCGGTATCTGTTATACCGTTGTTATGACTCTGGAATGACCACAAGTACACGTATTTAGGGTTTGAAGCTGAGCATAAATCCAAGCTCAGTTTATTCCACGGCCACCTGGAACCAGAATGGCTGTCCATATTTCGTCATTCCCATGTACACATGTTGCTACGCGGGCAAACAACGTAGTCCTTGTGATATAACAAAATAGTCCTTGCAATATCACAACAGCAACGTGCCTGAAATTCAAGAGAATCAGGCGATGGAAGTTACTGGAGTGTTGATTACCAGGTAAAAAGGGCTTGGGAAGCTGAAAGGGCTGAAGGTGGAAATGCACCTGGGAAAGATGGACTGCACCCTAAGTTTCTGAAAACGGTGGCTTTAGTGATTGTGGGGGCATTGACAGTGATATTTCAGGAATCACTAGAGTCAGGAGTGGTCCCAGATGACTGCAAATTGCTAATATTACCCCGAAACACAAAAAGCGAGCATGGCCGAACAGTGGAAGTCTGACTTCGGTGGTTGGTAAGATTTTAAAGTACACTATAAAGGATGAAGTTACGGGGTACTTAGAAGTTCACGATAAAATCGGCCAAAGACAGCCTGGCATTGGAAAGGTGAGGACTTGATGGACAAATTTATTGGAATTCTTTGAAGAAGTAAATGGCAGGACCGACAAAGGAGAGTCAGTAGACGTTTTTTACGCAGATTTTCAGAAAGCTTTGATGAAATGTCACGCGTTAGGCTGGTTCGGAAAATGAGAGCCCACGATATCAAGGGGCAGATCCTAGGATGGTTAGCAGGTTGGCTGGATGGCAGAAGACAAAGTGTGGCGCTAAAGGGGCGTTTTCCGGTTGGCTGGCAGTGACTAGTGGAGTTCCGCAACGGTTAGTGCTGGGGCCGCTACTCCTCACGTTTTATATTAATAATTTGGACGAGGGCATTGAAGGCTTTGTGGTAAAGTTTGCGGATGATAATAAAAATATTGGAAGGACGGGTAGAAGAGAAAGTAGGGATTCTGCAGAAGGACTTGGACAGGTTGGAAGAGTGGACAGAGATCTGGCAGATGGAATATATTGCAGCAAATGTGGAGTCGTGCATTTGATGGTAGGAATACAATCGTGGCCCATTTTCTAAATGGGGAGAGAATGCAAAAATCAGAGGTGCAAAGGGACTTGGGAGTGCTTGTGCAGGATTCCCCCCGCCCCCCCCCCCCCAAAAAAAAAGGTCTGCACGTCGAATCGGTAATAGAGAAAGCAAACTTAATGGTAGCATTTAATTTAGGAGGGCTTGTGTACAAACAACCTGGATGTAACGCTGAGTCTCTTTAAGGCCGTATTTGGAATATAGTTAGCAAATGTGGGCACCATATCTGAGGAAGGATGTGTTGGCTTTGGAGAGGGTCCAGAGGAGGTTTACAAGAATGATCCCAGAAAGTAATATTTAACCTATGATTGGCGTTTGTCAGCACTTGACCTGTAATGGTTGGAGTTCAGAAGAATGAGGGGGGGCCTAATTAAAACATACAGAATAGTGAAAGGGCGGATAGAGTAGATGTGTGGAGGATGTTTCCACTTGTGGGAGGGTCTAAAACTCTAGTTTATAGCCTCAGAATTATAATAGAGCGATTGTTTCTACCCCTTTTTTTTTTTTTTTTTTTTTTTTTTTCTTTCTTTTCTAGGGTCTACTTTCTTACTTTACTTCCTTCTCTAACTTCTTTTCCAAGGGGCTTTCTTTTCCCAACACTCTCTTGCACTTCACGACTCTTGCGCACTTTCTTTCTTTACTTCTTTACTTCTATCTTTTTCTTAAAGCTCAAAAAAATGAAGCGGTATAAAAAATGTATTAAGATATATCTGTTGTATTATTGTAATTTACCGTACTTTTAATAAAAATATTAAAAAAAAAAAAAAAAAAAAGAATTAAAGGACGTTCTTTTAGGAATGAGATGAGGAGAAATTTCTTTAGTCAGTGGTTGGTGAATCTGTGGAGATATTTGTGTGAGAGAGAGGTAAAAAGGGATAATTGATTTAAACTAAGGACCATGAGAAATAGCTGACCGACTGTGCTCGGCTAGATAAGAACCGCAAGAACAAATGGTGACATTCCAAGGATAAGGGCAAGATATCCAAAGAACTAGCAGAGAGAGCACAAGATAACCAGAGAACTAGGTGAGAGGGCAAGATAACCAGAGCACTAGGAGAGAGGGCAAGATATCCAAAGAACTAGGAGAGAGGGCATGAACTACTCTGTACTGCGCCTGCCTAATAAGATAAATGAATATTGCAAAAACGCCCCGCATGACAAGATGCCTCATTTAAATGCACATGCGATGTATGATGTGGGAGGCAACAGGGGCGGTGTCGTTAGACGTTAAGTATTTCATTGCAAATAAAATATACTTGTTTCTCTAGATTGTCTCGAGCATCGTGATTGTGAGCACTCACATTTGCATCTCACAAGCTTGGGGGCTCGTCCGGGATCGCCACTCCGGCCGGCTGACGGGAGTATACGGAAGAAGGGACGGTGCGAGGAGCTAAATCGAGTGATTCTTGTGCACAGGACCCGGGTAAGAAAACTGACTATTAAGTACTACTCGGGCGATTACAGCTAAGATCGGAGGGGAATTCCGATCGGGAGGATAAAAGATCGGAGGGGAATTCCGATCGGGAGGATAAAAGATCGGAGGGGAATTCCGATCGGGAGGATGGGCAGTGAAAACGGAAAGCCCAAAAGGGAGGGGAAGGGCGGTAAGCCCAACCCCCGCATTCCGCCTGATAGTCCGTTGGGGCGAATGCTGAGCCATTGGGGGCAGGGAAAACCCAGGGATTGGAGAAGACAAAAATTATTAAGTTCTGTTATTTTGATTGGCCAAAGGAACCAATTCAAAAGCTTCCCCTACTCTGGAGGAAAGTTGTTATGCTTGTAAGGGGAAAGCGAAGAATAAATTCTGAAAGAATCGCAGGAATCACAGGCTTGCCGATGCCTCGGAATAAATATTAAAGGAATATAGTAGAACTATAGAAGATAGAAATAGCGTAATAGGTAGCATAGTGACTATAGAGACGGAACGGAGTGAGAACAAGGACTGCATTTAAACTGACTGACCAAGTGCACTAACATAAGATAAGACGAATTCAATGAATAAAATAACTGCAGTTGAACTACTAAGTTGGAAGGTCCCCGTATCCAAAGAGGATATTAAAAAAAACACTCTGAGAAATGGAAAAAAAGTACGAAAAAAATTGGTTACGAAATGGCCCACGGAATGATATAAATTTTGATATAAATTTTGATATATTTATATTTTGATATAAACATGTGTGATGAAATGGGAGCGTTAATTAAGAACTATAAGCCTAAGGATAAATCAGAAACCCGAGTAACGAAAAAGGAAAAAGAACTAGACGTATTTAAATTGTTTAGAATAGAAGGAGAAAGGCTGAGGAAAGCATAGCAGGAAAAGAATACCACCCCAAACAAGGGTGAAAGACCCCCAAAACAGCATGAAAGTCAGGAGCTTCAGGAGAAAAAATCAACTCTGTACCCCAGCCTATGGGCCCCTGGGTATCCCCCTCCCTATTCCGGCCAGGACGGAACAAAGCAGTGCCCTTTGGTAAAAGGGAATAGTGGAGATAGAGGGAGAAGTCACAACTTGGAACGATGAGCAAGACATAAAGGAATATAGACAGAGAAGGGGGCAGCGAGAAAAGGAATGGATGAAGCAAGAAGCACGAGAACTAGAAGCAGACATCAAAAGGCTGCAGGACCTCACGGACCTCAGGGACAGAAAGATTTATGGGCCCCTTCAGGCAGCAAATGAGGAGTATGAGGGAGACAGCAACACAGAAACACAGGCGAGTAATCAGCAGGCATCAGAGAGAAGGCAAAACTGTGAGAATGAAGCAGAATTAGAAAATGATGGGGAAAGAACAAGGGAGTGTAGAAGGGAAATAGACGCATCCATAAAGCGCTTAGAGATAGAGATATGGGAGATGGAAAAAGATATTTGAAAAGTCCGGGAGCAGAGCAAGGACGCCCGTTGGCTGAGCAGTAAAGTAAGTGCTAATCACAGTTGAGCAGGCAGTTTAAAAAGAGCGCCAAAAGGAAGCTAGTAGGCAATTTGAAAAGTCCGGGAGCAGAGCAAGGACGCCCGTTGGCTGAGCAGTAAAGTAAGTGCTAATCACAGTTGAGCAGGCAGTTTAAAAAGAGCGCCAAAAGGAAGCTAGTAGGCAATTTGAAAAGTCCGGGAGCAGAGCAAGGACGCCCGTTGGCTGAGCAGTAAAGTAAGTGCTAATCACAGTTGAGCAGGCAGTTTAAAAAGAGCGCCAAAAGGAAGCTAGTAGGCAATTTGAAAAGTCCGGGAGCAGAGCAAGGACGCCCGTTGGCTGAGCAGTAAAGTAAGTGCTAATCACAGTTGAGCAGGCAGTTTAAAAAGAGTGCCAAAAGGAAGCTAGTAGGCAATTTGAAAAGTCCGGGAGCAGAGCAAGGACGCCCGTTGGCTGAGCAGTAAAGCAAGTACTAATCACAGTTGAGCAGGCAGTTTAAAAAGAGCGCCAAAAGGAAGCTAGTAGGCAATTTGAAAAGTTCGGGAGCAGAGCAAGGACGCCCGTTGGCTGAGCAGTAAAGTAAGTGCTAATCACAGTTGAGCAGGCAGTTTAAAAAGAGTGCCAAAAGGAAGCTAGTAGGCAATTTGAAAAGTCCGGGAGCAGAGCAAGGACGCCCGTTGGCTGAGCAGTAAAGCAAGTGCTAATCACAGTTGAGCAGGCAGTTTAAAAAGAGCGCCAAAAGGAAGCTAGTAGTTTAAGTGAGAAGTCAGGTAAATTGGACAATCAGGCAATTTAATTGGTGATATAAGCAAGACTTGCAAAAGGGTGCAGCCCTGTTCAGGTGCAGCCCAGTGAGGGAAGTGCCCAGTGAGAAAAGTGCGAGTCTTTGGCTGCGAGTCTTCGGCGAGGAGGCTGAGGTGAGGAGGATACGATTGTTTTAAGCCAGAGCTGGTTATAGGCACAAGGTGATGGCGGAAAAGTTGGTGCGGTGTGTTTCCTGCAGGATGTGGGAAGACGGGGACGTCGCTGGAGCTTCTGGGAGCTACACCTGCAAGAACTGTGTCCAGGTGCAGCTCCTGAAGGGACGTGTGGTGGAGTTGGAGAGGCAGTTGGATGACCTCAGGGCCATCCGAGAATGCGAGAGTTTCCTCGACAGGACCTATTGTGAGGCTGTCACGCCAAGGGTCCAGGTCGAGCGAAGGTGGGAGACTGTTTCAGGGGGGAGTGGACGTGGACTACAGGAGACCCCGGTGGCTGTGCCTATTGCAAATAGGTATACCCTCTTGGGAACTGTCGGGGCAGAAGACGTTTCCAGTCCGAGTGGCGGACCTGTTGGCAAGGATACTCGACAGGGGAGACCGAAGTCTGGAAGAGCCGTAGTGGTCGGTGACTCCATAGTCCGAGGGACGGACAGAAGATTCTGTGGCAGCAGGAGGGACTTGAGGATGGTCTGTTGCCTCCCTGGTGCCAGGGTTCAACACATCACAGACCGGCTTCAGAAAATCCTAGTGAGGGAAGGCGATCAACCTGAAGTCGTTGTGCACGTGGGCACGAATGACGTCGGGCGGAAGAGGAAGGAGGTGCTACAGCGGGAGTTTAGAGAGTTGGGGAAAGCACTGAGAAGTAGGACGTCGAAGGTAGTTATCTCTGGACTGCTACCGGTACCTCGTGCTGGTGAGGCCAGGAACAGAGAGATAGAGGGTATGAATTTATGGCTGAGGGGCTGGTGCAGAGAGCAGGGATTTAGATTTCTGGACCACTGGGATCTCTTCTGGGCTAGGGGTGACTTGTACAAAAGGGACGGGTTGCATCTTAACAGCAGGGGGACAAACATTCTGGCAGGCAGGTTTGCTAGTGTGACACCTGTGGCTTTAAACTAAGTAGTGGGGGGGAGGGGTTAACAAATTGTGAATATGAAGATGAGGTAAAAGGGAATACAGGAGATATTGCAAAAGACTCTCAGAAGAATGGGAACAGAAGTTCTAGAGCGGAAAAGAAATTAAGGGCAGGGCCAATTGTGAACGATGTGAGAGGGGAGGTAAATACAGAAGTTAAAGTGTTGTACTTAAATGCGCGTAGTATAAAAAATAAAGTGGATGAGCTTGAGGCTCAGTTAGTCATGGGCAAGTATGATGTTGTAGGGATCACTGAGATATGGCTACAAGAGGACCAGGGCTGGGAACTGAATATTCAGGGGTATACAACGTATAGAAAAGACAGACAGGTGGGCAGAGGGGGTGGGGTTGCTCTGATGGTAAGGAATGATATTCATTCCCTTGCAAGGGGTGACATAGAATCAGGAGATGTTGAATCAGTATGGATAGAAATGAGAAATTGTAAGGGTAAAAAGACCCTAATGGGAGTTATCTATAGGCCCCCAAACAGTAGCCTCGACATAGGGTGCAAGTTGAATCAGGAGATAAAATTGGCGTGTCAAAAATGTAATGCTACGGTGGTTATGGGAGATTTCAACATGCAGGTAGACTGGGAAAATCAGGTTGGAAATGGACCCCAGGAAAGAGAGTTTGTAGAGTGCCTTCGAGATGGATTCTTAGAACAGCTTGTACTGGAGCCTACCAGGGAGAAGGCAATTCTGGATTTAGTGTTGTGTAATGATCCTGATCTGATAAGGGGACTAGAGGTAAAAGAACCATTAGGAGGCAGTGATCACAACATGATAAGTTTTACTCTGCAAATGGAAAGGCAGAAGGGAAAATCGGAAGTGTCGGTATTACAGTATAGCAAAGGGGATTACAGAGGCATGAGGCGGGAGCTGGCCAAAATTGATTGGAATGAGGCCCTAGCAGGGAAGACGGTAGAACAGCAATGGCAGGTATTCCTGGGAATAATGCAGAGGTTGCAGGATCAATTTATTCCAAAGAGGTGGAAAGACTCTAAGGGGAGTAAGAGACACCTGTGGCTGACAAGGGAAGTCAGGGACAGCATAAAAATTAAGGAGAGGAAGTATAACATAGCAAAGAAGAGTGGGAAGACAGAGGATTGGGACTCTTTTAAAGAGCAACAAAAGTTAACTAAAAAGGCAATACGGGGAGAAAAGATGAGGTACGAGGGTAAACTAGCCAATAATATAAAGGAGGATAGTAAAAGTTTTTTTAGGTACGTGAAGAGGAAAAAAATAGTCAAGGCAAATGTGGGTCCCTTGAAGACAGAAACAGGGGAATTTATTATGGGGAACAAAGAAATGGCAGACGAGTTAAACCGTTACTTTGGATCTGTCTTCACTGAGGAAGATACACACAATCTCCCAAATGTTCTAGGGGCCGGAGAACCTAGGGTGATGGAGGAACTGAAGGAAATCCACATTAGGCAGGAAATGGTGTTGGGTAGACTGATGGGACTGAAGGCTGATAAATCCCCAGGGCCTGATGGTCTGCATCCCAGAGTACTTAAGGAGGTGGCTCTAGAAATAGTGGAAGCATTGGAGATCATTTTTCAATGTTCTATAGATTCAGGATCAGTTCCTGTGGATTGGAGGATAGCAAATGTTATCCCACTTTTTAAGAAAGGAGGGAGAGAGAAAACGGGTAATTATAGACCAGTTAGTCTGACATCAGTGGTGGGGAAGATGCTGGAGTCAATTATAAAAGACGAAATTGCTGAGCATTTGGATAGCAGTAACGGGATCATTCCGAGTCAGCATGGATTTACGAAGGGGAAATCATGCTTGACAAATCTACTGGAATTTTTTGAGGATGTAACTAGGAAAATTGACAAGGGAGAGTCAGTGGATGTGGTGTACCTCGACTTTCAGAAAGCCTTCGACAAGGTCCCACATAGGAGATTAGTGGGCAAAATTAGGGCACATGGTATTGGGGGTAGGGTACTGACATGGATAGAAAATTGGTTGACAGACAGAAACCAAAGAGTGGGGATAAATGGGTCCCTTTCGGAATGGCAGGCAGTGACCAGTTGGGTACCGCAAGGTTCGGTGCTGGGACCCCAGCTATTCACGATATACATTAATGACTTAGACGAAGGGATTAAAAGTACCATTAGCAAATTTGCAGATGATACTAAGTTGGGGGGTAGTGTGAATTGTGAGGAAGATGCAATAAGGCTGCAGGGTGACTTGGACAGGGTGTGTGAGTGGGCGGATACATGGCAGATGCAGTTTAATGTAGATAAGTGTGAGGTTATTCACTTTGGAAGTAAGAATAGAAAGGCAGATTATTATCTGAATGGTGTCAAGTTAGGAGGAGGGGGAGTTCAACGAGATCTGGGTGTCCTAGTGCATCAGTCAATGAAAGGAAGCATGCAGGTTCAGCAGGCAGTGAAGAAAGCCAATGGAATGTTGGCCTTCGTAACAAGAGGAGTTGAGTATAGGAGCAAAGAGGTCCTTCTACAGTTGTACCGGGCCCTGGTGAGACCGCACCTGGAGTACTGTGTGCAGTTTTGGTCTCCAAATTTGAGGAAGGATATTCTTGCTATGGAGGGCGTGCAGCGTAGGTTCACTAGGTTAATTCCCGGAATGGCGGGACTGTCGTATGTTGAAAGGCTGGAGCGATTGGGCTTGTATACACTGGAATTTAGAAGGATGAGGGGGGATCTTATTGAAACATATAAGATAATTAGGGGATTGGACACATTAGAGGCAGATAACATGTTCCCAATGTTGGGGGAGTCCAGAACAAGGGGCCACAGTTTGAGAATAAGGGGTAGGCCATTTAGAACGGAGATGAGGAAGAACTTTTTCAGTCAGAGGGTGGTGAAGGTGTGGAATTCTCTGCCTCAGAAGGCAGTGGATGCCAGTTCGTTGGATGCTTTCAAGAGAGAGCTGGATAGAGCTCTTAAGGATAGCGGAGTGAGGGGGTATGGGGAGAAGGCAGGAACGGGGTACTGATTGAGAGTGATCAGCCATGATCGCATTGAATGGCGGTGCTGGCTCGAAGGGCTGAATGGCCTACTCCTGCACCTATTGTCTATTGTCTATTGTCTATTGTCTATTGTCTATATGGAAAGAAAAATAAAGGAAAGCCAGGGGTACGCCCAGAGAAGAATGAGGTGGGAAAGTATACAGATAGAACCACAACAGGATATGGAGAAGGATACGGCAAGGGCCGGGGAAATACGGGTACGGGACAAGGTTGGAGGACAGGGCCTTCAAGATGCTATTTTTGTAATAAGGAAGAACACTTCAAAAGGGAGTGCCCTGAGCTTGTAGCGGAGTCCCGCACGTACAGTATGATGGAAACTGAAAAGGGGGTCAGGGGTTCCTGTCCTTGGGGTCGAGAGACTATAGAAGGGAGCCCCTGGTAAATTTAAAAATAGGACCCCAAGGAGAAGATACGGTGTTCATGGTAGATTCAGGAGCGGAGCGATCAAGTGTGACCAAAGTACCAACAGGTATGGAGGCAGGACAAGGGAGAGTAAAAATTACCAGGGTAGGGGGAACTATGATGGTAGCTCCCGAGATAGGAGGAGTGAATGTAAGGTATGGAAACCGGGAGGCGGTAGAGGACCTCATCTTAGTACCCCAAGGCTGGCGTAAATTTAATGGGCAGAGATTTACAAATACAATTGGGAATAGGCACAGCACCGGTAGAGGGAAGGGTAGTGGTCCAGTTGTATACTCTAAGGAAGGAGGACGAGCAAAGAATTAATGACCAAGTATGGGCCAAAAAAAGGAAACCGAGGGGGTTTGCAAATACCCCCTCTACAGATAGCATTAAAGGACGGTGCAGACATAGTACGAGTAAGACAGTACCCCATTTCGACCGAGGGACGAAAAGGCTTACAACCAATCATTGAGAATTTATTGAAGGACGGGGTATTGGAACCATGTATGTCCCAATGCAATACTCCGATCCTACCCGTCAGAAAGACCTGGAGGAACAGCCTCTGGCCGAGGGAGGCCGATGGTTTATAGACGGGTCATCCAGATGTATAGGTGGAAAAATACATAGTGGATACGGTATAGTGAATGGGGAAACTATGGAGGAAATTGGAAGTGGCAGGCTGCCTGGTAGTTGGTCAGCCCAATCTTGTGAATTATCCGCATTAATGAGAGCTTCGGAACTATTGGAGGGAAAGGAAGGAACAGTGTATACCGACTCAAAATACGCATTTGGGGTAGTACACACCTTTGGGAAGATCTGGAAAGAGCGAGAAATGATAACAGCTAGGGGGGGGGAAAGAATTAGCGCATGAGCAATTGATAGGACAGACATTGGAGGCTTTGCAGAAACCAGAACGGGTAGCCATAGCACATGTGGCAGAGCATCAGAAGGGTAACACCCCGGAAGCCCGAGGAAATAGGGCAGCGGATGAGGTGGCAAAGAGAGCAGCCACAGATCAGACGGTAGAAATGATGTCACTGATACCTTTAAGGGAACCCGAGGAAAAGATACCTATCTTTGGTGAAAAAGAACAGGAACACATGAGAGAAATGGGTGCCCGGCGTACCCCAAATGGGAAATGGTGGACACCGGAAGGAAAGCAGCTATTGAACAAAGAAATTATAAGGGAGTTATTAGGGAGGCTGCACGGGCAAAGCCATTGGGGAACCCAAGCCCTCTGTGATACCCTCCTCAGGACCTACGCTTGCCGTGGGATGTATACCAAGGCCAAACAAGTCATAGGGGATTGTGTAATACGTCAGCGTATCAACAAGAAAATCATGAGAGCAGTCCCAGGAGGAGGACAACCATTGGCAATAAGGCCCTTCCAAAGAATACAGATAGACTTCACCGATTTGCCCCGACTACAAAGATGGAAATACCTGTCAGTGGCAGTGGACCATTTCACTAGATGGGTAGAGGCACTCCCTACAGCAACTGCCACCTCACAGTCGGTAGCCAAGGTATTATTGGAGCAAATTATACCCAGATATGGGATTGTGGAAACAATAGACTCGGATAGAGGGACCTATTTTGCCTCCAAAACACATAAAATGATATGTGAAGCATTAGGAATTGAATGAAAATTGCATACAACATGGCATCCCCAGAGTTCCGGAAAGGTGGAAAGAATGAATGGCACCTTGAAGACCCAAATCACCAAGTTCGTAGAGGAAACGAGACTCCTCTGGACTAAGTGCCTTCCGATAGCCTTGTTAAGAATCCAAACGGCACCTCTGAAAGACATAGGGGTATCCCCATATGAAATGTTATTCGGGCTCCCGTACTTAGGAAAGATAGAAGGGATCCCAACAATAGACAATAGACAATAGACAATAGGTGCAGGAGTAGGCCATTCAGCCCTTCGAGCCAGCACCGCCATTCAATGCGATCATGGCTGATCAATACCAGGGAACGACATGTTCCTAAGGAACTATTTACTGGCAGTATCCCAATCTCTTGCAGAACTAAAAACTAAAGGATTACTGGCCCAGAGCCCGCCACTGGATTTTCCGATTCACTTAATCAAGGCTGGAGACTGGGTACTAATAAAAACGTGGAAGGAAGAAAAGTTGCAACCTAGGTGGACTGGACCCTACCTTGTATTATTAACCACCGAGACAGCAGTACGAACAAAAGAAAAAGGGTGGACACACGCATGTCGATTTAAGGGTCCCGTGGAGGCCCCACCAGACAATATCAGCCCGTGGACGGTACGTGGAGGAAAGAAGCCATTGACTTTGGTATTCACCAAGACCCCGCACGGAAAATGAAGACTTCGTGCTGGTGGATCGGGTGCTGGGTGGTTATCCAGCTTGTGAGTAATGTAGCATGTATAAAAATAACTATACCACAGAATAGAAGGGCCACCACCATCCCATTTGATGTATGTGAAGGAAAATGGTGGTGTGGTCATAGGATGTATGTATGCACCCATCCCTGTAAAAATTGGCACGAGGTATTCACTTCATCCAGAGAGGGGTGGCATAAGCCCACCTATCAAACTGATAGGTGGAGAGTATATCAAAAGCCAAATGAGGGATTGCCAGGACGTGTATATGTAAGCATACAGAGGGTTCAAATGAAGGAAAGTGGTAGGTATTGGATATGTGCAGATAAAACAGGGAAGGACGCATACGTGAGGTTTGAAATAAAGGTAGAACGGGACGGATATATGGTAAAATATGAGGATAAGGGGGGAATGTTCCAGATAGAAGACAGTCAGAGTAGGGATCCCTGGGTTACCCCAGCACCACCTGTAGTCAGCAATGTCACCAAGGAATATGAGCCTAAGGATTTAAATATAATGATAGTAACAGGAGAAATAGAATTAATGCAATTGTATGGGGAGGGAATACCAACAGGGGGAAAGGGAACCAACACCTGCCTTACCTGGATGATGTACACGGCCAGAAGTATGCAACAAACCAATTGCTACGCCTGCGCCGGAGCTAAGCCTCAGCTGGTCCCAGTACCATTTCCCCTGAATTGGAATAGGACACCTGGGGCTATGTCATGTGTACTACAACTATTCACGAATCCCATACTACCAAAGAATGAGAGCTGCCAGAGCTACCATTTCCTATTCCCGGCTAGCAACAACAACACGAAGGGCTGTAGGGAAGACCCTCGACCTCCCCCATTCACCACTCCCCTCGGGGAGGAGGGATTTGAGTGCTATACAAGATATAACCCAGATGGACAGGGAATGGGGGAGGTGCTAAACTGCAATCAGACGTATAACATAACAGCTGAGGAACAGGGGTCACTGCTCAGTAGCTCCTGGCTGAGAATGCAGATAGTCAGTAGAGCCGATGTCTGGTGGTGGTGCGGAGAGGATACCCTGTGGCCCCAGCTACCAGGGTCATGGACGGGAACCTGTACCCTTACACAACTGATGATGCCCTTCACCATAGCAATTGTGGTCCACAATTAATAAAAATGTGGACTGGATCAACTACCTATACTACAATCAACAACGCTTTATAAATTACACTCGAGATGCGGTTGAAGGATTAGCGGAACAACTGACAGCTACCAGCCTAATGGCCTGGCAAAATCGCATGGCCTTGGACATGCTCCTGGCTGAGAAAGGGGGGGTGTGTGTGATGTTTGGGGAACAATGTTGCACCTACATCCCCAACAACACTGCTCCTGATGGGTCCGTGTCAAGGGCCCTAGCAAGTCTCACCTCCCTGTCTATCGAATTGGCCGAGAACTCTGGAGTAGACACCTCCTGTACCGGGTTTCTAGACTCCTGGTTTGGGAAATGGAAGCACATCTTTACATCAGCCCTAACATCAGTGGTAGTTGTGATGGGGTTGATGTGTCTATTCGGATGTTGTATCATTCCCTGCATATGGGGGTTGTCTCAGCGATTGATAGAGACAGCCCTGACAAAGAACGACATCGCCATGATGGCCTGTAGAATACAGTATGACCAGCATGATGAATATAGAGAGGCAAATACTCTGCTGCTAGCACTAGAAAAGGAGGAAATAGTATAAATCAAAGTAGCGTGGCATAAGAAAAAGGGTGGATTGTGAGAGAGAGGTAAAAAGGGATAATTGATTTAAACTAAGAACCATGAGAAATAGCTGACCCGACTCTGCTCGGCTAGATAAGAACCGCAAGAACAAATGGTGACATTCCAAGGATAAGGGCAAGATATCCAAAGAACTAGCAGAGAGAGCACAAGATAACCAGAGAACTAGGAGAGAGGGCAAGATAACCAGAGCACTAGGAGAGAGGGCAAGATATCCAAAGGACTAGGAGAGAGGGCATGAACTACTCTGTACTGCGCCTGCCTAATAAGATAAATGAATATTGCAAAAACGCCCCGCATGACAAGATGCCTCATTTAAATGCACATGCGATGTATGATGTGGGAGGCAACAGGGGCGGTGTCGTTAGATTGTGCACCACAGTGCTCCGATTGGAAGGAGTCCAGAGGGGAGGAATTTAAGGTGTGACAATTGTAAAGTGAAGTGAATAAAAAGAAGGGATTTTCCCGACCTCGGTGTGTCTCGAGAGGGGAGGCACCCAACTCTGCAGACTTGCAAATAAAATATACTTGTTTCTCTCGATTGTCTCGAGCATCGTGATTGTGAGCACTCACATTTGCATCTCACATTTGCTACATTGGGCTATGGAGGCCGTCAGTGGATATTTTTGAGGCAGAAATAGATAGATTCTTGATTAGTACAGGTGTCAGATATTACGTGGAGAAGGCAGGAGAATGGGGTTTGGAGGGAAAGATAGATCAGCCATGGATGAATGACGGAGTAGAGTTGATAGGCCGAATGGCCTAATTTTTCACCTATTCCTTATGATCGTATGACCTCGACTGTCCTTTCAGGCGAAGCTGAGGTTCACTTGCACAACCTCTAAATTAATCTAATGTACCCGCTGTTCCAGGGGTAGACTCCTATATATCGACGAGACAAAGCACTGGCTCGGCAATCATTTCGCTGAACACCTCGGAAAAGTCCTATAAGGCCTTTATGATTTCCTGGTTGCTAATCACTTTAATTCCCTCACCGATTCCAATACTAACCTTTCTGGCCCAGGCCTCCTCCACTGCCAGTGTGAAGCCCAACGTAAATTGAAGAAACAACACCTCATGTTTAGCTTGAGCATCTTACAATCCAGCTGCATGAACATTGATTTCTCTAACATCAAGTAACCCCTGCTAGTAGACAGGGATGTCCCTTGTCACCGGCTTTATTTGTATTGGCCATTGAACCTCTGGCAGAGCTAATAAGAGCAGATTTAGATATTAGAGGATTTAAATTTAATCAGGAAGATCACAAAATTACTTTATTTGCTGATGATGTCTTAATTTGTCTTACTAGACCATTGGAATCCTTAAGAAAATTATATTTCAGACTGGAAGAATATGGGAAAGTATCAGGATATAAAATTAATAAAGATAAAACTGAAATAATGCCTCTTGTTGAAGGCAATTATGATCAATGTAAAAGAGAAAGTCAGTTTAAATGTCGAAAAGAAGGCATTAAGTTTTTAGGAGTTAATGTAGATAATAAGTTAAATAATTTGTATAAATTAAATTATAAACCACTAATAAAAAAAATAGATGAGGTCCTGAAGAAATGGATGAATCTTCCAATTACATTGATAGGGAGAGTGAATTGTATTAAGATGAATATTTTTCCGAGGATACAGTATTTATTTTCAACACTGCCTATACCTTTGCCAAATAAATTTTTTCAAGAATTGAACAAAACTGTGAGGAATTTTCTTTGGAAAGGTAAAATGCCAAGAGTGTCTCTGGAAAAATTAACATGGAAATTTGAATTAGGTGGATTGCAATTACCAAATTTAAAAAAATACTCTCTGGCAGCACAAATGAGTTTTATTTCATCCTTTTATCAAGAGGTTGGAAAAACAGCATGGGTTAAAATTGAAATGGATAAAATAAAAGAATCTTGTCCAGAAGAATTTATATATAAATGGGAAGCGAAGCTATTAGTTAAGGATAAAGAGTCACCTTTGCTAAAACATTTAATTAATACATTGTTGAAAACAGTTAAAGTTAAGGATAAAAGATTTTTCTTAACAGCTAAAACACCATTAGTAAAAAATGGATTATTGCCGTTTGCTTGGAATAATCAAATACTACAACTCTGGGAACAGAAGGGTATTAAAAATATAGGAGACTGCTCTGAAGGGAATATCTTTTTGACATTTTCGCAATTGAGAAATAAATATCAAATTCCAGGGAATAGTATTTTTTTCTATTATCAATTACAATCTTTTTTAAGGGAAAAGTTAGGTAATTCAATGTCTCTATTTCAGATTAAAGGAATCGAATCCTTGATTCAGGGCAAGGGAATGAAAAAAATTATATCATCAATTTATAAACTACTACAGATATCTAGTCCAAAGATAGGAATTCATAAAGCAAGACAAAGATGGGAAACAGATCTTAATATTATTATTGATGAACCAAGTTGGGAAAGACTGTGTTCAGATAGTATGAAAAATACTATTAATGTGAGATACAGCTTAGTACAGTATAATTTTTTGCAGCAACTATATTTAACCCCGGAAAAATTAAATAAATTTAAACCAAACTCATCTGAAAGGTGTTTTAGATGCAACCAAGACGTGGGCACTTTTATACACTCTACATGGGCATGTCAGAAGGTAATTCCTTTTTGACAAGACCTAAAAAAGTTTTTAGATCAATTGATGAGTAAGATCATACCAATGGATTCAAGGTTGTTTTTGCTAGGAGATACAAAAGGAATAATACCAAAGCTAAGATTGGATAAACATCAGGAAAGATTTCTCAAGATTTCTCAAAATATCAAAAAATACAGAACAATACGTGTATAATCGAAGTTATAGGTCAGTGACTATTGTTTACTAAGGAATATAAAATGTATAACGTATGGGTTCTGTTAAAACTTAAATAAAATATTAAAAAATAAAAAATAAAGTAACCCCTGCTTTATATTCATGTCCATCCCTCCCCATCCTAGTTCTCTGACCAGTTTCACTGCCCTCCTGATAAATTTTTACTCATTGTGTACTTCCTTTTCACTTACCCCGTAGCGAACTATGAACCTTTCGACATTTTCTTGTCAACGTCTGCTTTAATATTTGTTTTACAATAGACAATAGACAATAGGTGCAGGAGTGTCTTTCTGTCTTGCGCTCCCCTGACGTAATAAGGGTCTCGACCCGAACATCACCCATTCCTTCTCACCAGAGATGCTACCTGTCCCGCTGTGTGTCTATCTTCGGTTTAAACCAGTATCTGCAGTTCCTTCCTGACACCATAACGTGATCTTAATGTTCCCTCGTCCGAGCGGATTTACTGACTTTTATCCAGACGAACTGACATTGCTGTACGTTATACGTAATCCACAGGCTTTGTTAATCTAATTTTGTGAAGCTGAACGATACCTTTTTGGTCAATCTCTGGGTAGCTCAGGCAACTTAACATTACACCCACGTTTTCGTTTCTTGTCGATCAGTGGGACCGGTAACTCGCCCAAAATTTCGCCTGGGCCTGCCCGAACATTCGTTGGAAAGCGTAACGAGGAGAGGTATGGAGACATGGGACACCGGTGGTGGGCTGATGGAAGTTAAATGGGGTAATGCCTCCAACGCCCTAAAGTAGGCTGCAGGAGACACCCCTGGACACACACATGGCGAGCAAAGAGAGTGGTGTCGGTTGGCGGCAATTGCTCAAGTGTACCCAGTGCGCAGATTGACCGGAATTTTGACATCGAATAATGAATCCAATAATGGGTTCGCCTGCATGTTTAATATATGCAAAAATATTGTTTTTATGCAGTTGCATACGTGGCAAAAAAAGGAACACTGTCACTACAACGTGACAGTGTTGCGTTCTTTGCGTTCTTTCCTCTCCTCACGTTTTCCGGACCCTCGCGTTACCATGCAATCACGACCGATTGTTCTATCATTAGCGAATCTATCTTAAAGTTAATGGTTTCGGCCAATATATGGTGTTCTGCTCAGCCAGAGAGATACCACAAGACATTTCCAAATATTACTTTACTCAACTCCTTTATCAAGTACTTTGTGTTTGGGTCAAAATTCCAGCCAATACAGTTTCTGATGTTTCGATTACACCTTGTATTTACTTTGATATCCTCTTCATTTCCCTCGGATTGTCCAAACAATGTTTTTAAATGTCAACATTTATTGGCGTGGCGCCCTAATATAACGCATTTGCTTTGAACGTTCGCAGTTCAGGTGGAATTGTTCCCAGTGATACAGCCACCTGGAACGCTTTTTTGCAATGATCTACAGTATCAAATCTGTGCACCTGCTTTCAGCTGCCATCCTGAAAGCCCACACCACATTTTAAACATATGTCACCTTCTACCATAAAGGTAATCGAATAAATCCATTCAAATTTATTCAGCAAACGTAAACACTGTACAACATTTTGAAACACAGTTGTGATTTTCACTTCCCATTAAATTACGCACCGTCTCTCCGACATACAAAAAAACGTGTGCACTCCCATGGTATCGAGACACACACTTCTTTAAGTGCGGTGTAACTTCATTAAAATAACAATTCAACTTCCAGAACCAAAAAAGGAACAACGCTTTCTACTTTACCAACACGCAACGAGTGTTAGCCTTCATTTATAAATATTTTAATTTATTAACTTAAACAAGTTTATGTTGATATTTCAAACTCACTGCTTTTAATTAACCAGTCATGAGCTGCCATTGCTGCATTGCAAGCAGTAGAATACAATTGGTATTGTAACAGCCAATATATCTGGACCACAGCAAGGACTATTTATTTGTCGATGACTTAATGAGAATGTGGATGGTTTCCTCCCATGATTTCATCCTTTCTCGGCACATCAGTAGTGAACAATTTGAAAATCATACTTCTTGACCTGAGAGATAGGAAATAAAGGGCAAGTCTTGTGGAGCTCAAGCAGGATTCCGACAGGGAAAGAAACTTACTTGGAGACATTATTAATCATGTCTTATATACTGCATTTTAGTCTTTCTGCTCCCTCGTGTAAGAGACAGTAATGGCAGACAAATTATATCTTTCCAACAAAGCCATTGGGCAACCAAAATATCACATCAAATGTAGAGTTTTTATACATATTTGTTTTGAAAATGTAAATAAGAACTTTCATTAACTGTACCAACCTTTCCAATGTCTCCTTACAATCAAGTTCTCAAGCCGTGGTCACATTATTGTTCCTCCCTTCTGCAACCTTTCCAACTTAGTGACGTCCTAATGGGTGACCAGAACTGCACAACTTGTGCAACTTCATCGTAATATCACAGCGTTTGTACTCAGTACGCTTCACAATGAAGACAAGAGGGCCAAATGATTTCTGCACGATCCTGCCTACTCGAATCGTCACTATCCGTAAACCATGTACCTTTACTCATAGATCTCCCTGTTATGCCACAGACCGCCAGCACCGTCCAGCCCAGCACAACTCGAAACGAAGTCTGGAAATTGACAATGGGTTCCATATAAAACTGCAGAAGTATTGACGTGCCTTTGCAGCAAGGTAAACATTTGACCCTGCGGCTAATTACACAGCTCTGGATTTGAGTGTTTGAATTAACCTACCATCACCTTTAGCTTTCAGCCTTTCTTCTGCAATCAATTAGAAAATAAATCTGAGAAATGTGATAATGTGTGTTGAGAATTAATTACGCTCGAGAAATCAAAGAGAAAAACATATCCGAAGTAAGGGATTGAACATGAGTTGAATTAAATTATAAAATACGCACAAGATAGTTAAGAAGTCATTCATTCATTTAGCAGAATAACCTGTAACAAACTTTTGACGAATTTCCTAGGTGGATGGTATTCAAGACGAGGAAATAAACACCACATCACGAGAGAATTTGCGTGTAAAACTGAGGTTGAGAAGCAAGAGTTGGAAATGGTGTTCTGCATTTTCCCCAGGTTCTGTCATGCAAATAGATTGCCCTTTGCGGCTATCGACAAGCCTCGTGCGAATATGACCCGATTATCAACAGTGGTATCAGCACGTGCATTTGCTCTTCCAGAAAAAAAACACGTTCCTTTTTATGTACGTTCAGCTAAATGAACATTCTATGTATGAACTTTCAGTAATGCCGTGCTCGTCTAATTGGGTAACAAGGTTATACCAGTCGAAATGTTGTTATTGTGTTAGTGCCATCGGCACGTTTTTAGATGAATAGACACAAGCAAATTATTTGCAATTGTTCGTGTTCTTCTTCACTCACCTAATTCTTGTAAATATTCCTTACATGTAGTAAGTTCTGAAATAGCAGCGCAGCGGATATTTGACTGATATTCAGGCTACAACAACACTGAATCAGATTCTACAAATAGAAAAATAAACCTCCAATGATGTGAAAACAAAAAGAGTTTTCAAACGATCTTGTCAGTCAAACTTTGGATACAATGCTCCAATGGTAGGGTGAACAAAATACTGATAGTGACTGGCACAACATTTTCTGTGGTCAGAGATATCGCACATACTTCGCAGGAAATGATAAATTGTAGGAACTTCTCGATTTTAAAAAGATGAAGCACTTACCGTTTATTTTTTTCGAAAATAGAGACACGTTCGTTCATGTGGTAAATCATGCCGTAGATTTGCAATCGATATTATTGGAGAAAAGAAAAGTAGGTGGTGAAATGAGTGATAGCTGCTTTATAACGATAAATTATATTTGTAAATATAATTATATTTATAAATATGAATCAATTATCGCTATTTTGTTCCATAGGTGAAGACCTATGATCGCAGTAGTCAAATTCATGCGGTTTCCTTTGTGTTTTTCTCCATCCCTCTGGAGATCTTGGTTTTTTTTTCAACAACTGCATTGATGATCAGCATGGATATTTCATTATACCCTTTGAATCCGAAGAATGCTCCCAATCCGCGTCATCGTTTCTCCGGTCTCTCCACAAATGTTGAGTTCTTCCAACATTCTATTTTTTGGTCAATCTACTCATTATTGTGCTGGATCGCATCATAATATCCCATAGCATGCACCACCCCCCCCCCCCTCATAATGCTCGCACAATTTTGCGGCAATGCAACTACGAACTTGACACCATTTTACTATTTTATCTATGTGAAATTTGAAATACTCAATATTTAGCATTTTGGCTAATTTCTAGCACAAGTCTTGAATCCCGCATCTCGACGTTTCTGTCCTCTGACAATTGGCGCTATTAAACATATTTACATCCTAACGTCTTGACATCTAAATATCCGAGTTTATTGCTCCTAAATGTTCAACATAATCAGATTTTAAAATTAAAGATTTCATTACCAATACTCTTTAGGAATCAGTGTTAACAATAAATTAGAACGGAACTTCACAAATCGTCGTGGCTATCCCTCGAGGTCGTGGATGATGGTCTATGTTCCGTTGCTTTTATGAACTCTCAGCTGGCTTATGAGTCCAATCCTGGCTTTGAAAGTTCGATGGCATGAAGGACCGCATTGTCCGCGTTGGAACGTCTGTGCTCTGATCCGATGCACCTGGCCTGTGTGGTATACAATTGAGGTCGCATCTCCGGAGCTTGCATTGGAACTCAGCAAATAATATGATTACAGAAACCTGAATTAGCGTATTGAAGTGCAGAGCGACGGGCTCAATTTCCCAGCAGGTTAAATATCTGTCCGGTAATTCTCTGCTCCATTGAATTGTTCGCACCACCCGAAAGTCTCGTGCAGACAATTTGGTACCCGGTGCATGAAAGTATCAATTATTATAAAAACACAGAGATCGTGGAATTAGTAATCGTTATTGTTGTCATCATTCCCCAAAACAGAATTTTAGTAAGTTCTTCAAACTGTTCATCAACAACAACAGTAGCAGCACCAATGTTAACGTGTCCTGTTATTATTGATTCAAATAAAAAAATAGGATTGCACGGTGGCGTAGCGGGAGAGCTGCTGTCTTACAGCGCCGGATACCCGACTTCGATCCTGACAATGGGTACTGTCTGTATGGAGTTTGCCCGTTCTCCCCGGTGCCTCTGGGTTTCCTCCCACATTCCAAAGACGCAACGGTTTTTGGTTAATTGGCAGTTGTAAATTTGTAAATTGTCCCCCGTGTGTGCAGGAGAGTAACAGGGTGCGGAGATTGCTGGGAGGCGCGTCTTTGTGAGCCAAAGGGTCTGTTTCAGCGCTGTTTCTCGAATGTAAACTAAACTAAACGAAAATAATAATCTGCTATCGGCAGTGCAACATGCGAGGTGAAACACGAAGGCAATGGGAATACATTTCGCTCAGCGCTGTGGGATTAATAACCGAAGCAGTTGCACCCTCGGCATCTAGTGTTCAAATATACCTTGAACATTTCAAGGTATTCATACAAAATATTTCACGAGTTTATGCAACATTATATTTTCATATATGTTTCATATATCTGATCGCTCGTCAGCTTCAATAAGGGTCTCGACACGAAATGTCACCTCTCCATGTTCTCCAGAGATGCTGTCGAACCAGTCGGACCAGTTGAGTTGTTACAGAAAGTGGTTTCTTTTTTTTAACCAGCATCTGCAGTTCCATGTTTCTCCTTTGCAAAAAATGTAACAAAAATAACTTGATAATGCACGGATGTCACTATTGTACATTGAATTTCCATCGGACCTGCAAAACATTCAACACAGTAACGTGTCTCATCAAATGTATTCCAGGTGAAACCAACAAGAGTAGACAAGTAAATGATCGAAGCTGAGGCCGCATGCAAAACAGTGGTGAAAGGCTACATTGGAAATTGCTGAGTAGCCTAAAGGAAGACCATGAATGTGCCGCACCTGCAGGAAAGACATCACTTAAATGTCATCGAAGTTCTATTCCATACGTATCAGTAATGGTCTGTTTGCACCATGGCATTTCATTAAAAAGCGGTATCCGGCCTTAAGGCATTGAATTGGTATTGAGCCCACAGTCATACGAATGAGAGCACTGAGAAACCCGACCGCAAAAATGCGAATAGGAATTTATTTTCCACGAAAGTGTAAAGACACTTACATCAAAAATATATAACACAGATTCCACCTAATAATAAAATTCATAGTTCCCTAAAGTCAGCGACGCTGTTTTATCCAAAGTGTGGTCTAACTGACCAATGTTAATTAAGAAATCCATATGCCATTATCCGCACAAAATGGATCGACGTAGAATTAGCACTCCTTGTTTTTTCCCCGGTATATGTAACGATAATGAACTCGCTAGATTAATTTAGTACAAGTGAGTGTAATAATTTACCTTCGTCTTTGTGGCGGCAATCTTTATCTGCATCACAATTTTTAAGGTATTGTTAATTGACGTTGGCCGCAGTCAATAAATATAGAGCGATGCAAAGACTAGTTCAATCAAATTATAAAAATCAGATTATGGGAATCTGAAAAGAAAACTAAACGATGGAAGCATTGTTATGGGCACGCCATGGAATCGTATTCACGCACCACGAGTACAGACTACATGCCAAGGATCATTCATCCACGCAAATTGATTCTACATAATCTATATTTTGTTCATATTTTGTCTACATTTTGTTACATGCAGATACACCAAGCAGTGAAGGCAGCAAATGGCATGTTAACCTTCATAACGAGAGGATTTGATTATAGGAGTAAAGAGGTTATTTTGGTGTTGTACGGTGCCCTGGTCAGACCACATCTGGAGTAGTGTGTGCAGTTTTGGTCTCCGAATTTGAGGAAGGACACCCTTGCTATTGAGGTAGTGCAGCGTAGGTTCATAAAGTGAATCCCCGGGATGGCGGGACTGTCATATGAGGAAAGATTGAAAATTAGAAGGATGAGAGGGGATCGTATAAAATTATAAATGGAGTGGACAATCTAGATGCAGGGAAAATGTTCCCAATGTTGGGGAAACCAGAACCAATGGCCACATTCGAAGAATAAAGGGAGGCCATTTAAATCTGCAACGAGAAAAAACTTTTTCACCTAGAGAGTTGTTAATTTGTGGAATTCTCTGCCATAGAAGGCAGAAGAGGGTAATACGCTGGATGAAATTAAAAGAGAGTTAGGTAGAGCTCTAGGGGCTAGTGGGATCAATGATATGGGAAGGAAGCAGGCACGGGTTACTGATTGTGGATGAACAGCCTTGATCACAATGAAAGGTGGTGCTGGGTCAAATAGCCTCCTCCTGCAAATATTTTATGTCTATGTTTTCTACGTTTATTATCCACGCGAAAGCCTCAACTCTACCAAATAATATTAGTCTCCTGTACACAAGCGGCAAATGTCAGTTACTAGCAAACCTAGCACAGGATGGAAAGTAAGAAAACTGAGTTTTCCGGAGCTTCATTTCAATGTAGATTATTTGTCTGATCAATAATTCGCAATTCATCTTTGTGCTATTATCTGGGAAGTTCGAGTTCTAATTAGTCTACATACATATTTGTATAGTTATCCATTGAGTGAACTTATTCCTTTTAATTAATTTCTATTCTCTGAACGTTCTGACTGTATGGAAATATTTTGAGAAGATTGATAATGTTTGACATTATTCTTGAGTGCATAGAGGGGGAACAATAGAGAGGTGTGGAAAATTTTAGCATGTAAATGCGCTTGGAAATTTGGAAGGAATAAATAACATATGCGTTCGTTTTCATTTTGATCGCAAAATTTGTTTATCAACTAAAAACATGAAACCGCAAAAACTCGCCTGATTGTCGATGCCTCTCAAATTCTACGAGGAAATATTGACACTTTGAACACAAATTATAATCGCAGCACGACAGAAAGAAATGCCGAATAAGATTGGATATTGCGGCACGGATTTGTACAGGTAGAAACTCAATTTATTCAGCTGGTACATAACTCAGACGATGCCAGACATACATTTACAAGAATTGTGTGAAGTTGATGTAAACTGAAATGCATCAATCAATCCCTTATTTGTTAGGATTTTCGCTGCACGGACATGCGATATGACATTCAATATTGCAAAAATAAATGTAATTTGAACGAAGTGTATAACTTGAACGAAGAGAACACATAGTGAGAGAAGACTGCTGAAGTATCTCTGTGGGTCAGGCAGCATCTCGTGAGAACATGAATATTGCTCGTTCCAGGTCATTCTTCACATTGATTGCTGGGGGTGAAATAAATCTGAAAGATAGAAAGTGTAATACAGAGTCGCAGGTAAAAGGCCGACAGATGTGGGAAGAGTACTTGATGGACAGATGTATCGACAATGGCCGAGTATGAGAACATAGAATATTTGAAACGAAAGAATTGAAGAGTTGCGAGTTGTGAGACGACATGAGGAATGCAGTTCGAATGGGAGCAGGAGTGGAGGAATAGTTGCTAGGCCAGGTGTGGCTCAGCGGGGAGGGGACGAGTAGACGGGGGGTTACAGAGGAGAATAAAGAGAAGGGGATGATTATGTAGTTGCATAAAATTGGAGAATTCATTACTCACTCGATGGTTTTTAAGGAACCCGAGCGGAATATAAAGTGTTATCCTTCCGGGTTGCGCGGTGCTTCAGTTAGGAAATGGGCGAGGCTCGAAGGAGAAATGTCAGGAAAGGAATTTGAAGATCAATATATATATATAGCAACTTGACAGATAATGCTGTCCTTTGGGGACCGAACGTAAGTTGGTGTCGTAACGGTCGTCGAATTCATGCTTGGGATCACCCATATGTGAGGCCACATCTGGATCAACGGGATCAAAAGACGAGGATAGATGACGTGCACGTGAACTTTTGTCTCGCCTGGAAAGACTAATTGTGCTCCTTGGATAGAGGAGAGAAAGAGATAGAAACGTAGAAGTACTAAATACAACAATCCCCATGTAGCGTACCCACTACTTCACCCATCTACACTGTGCCCCATTTATACTCGTACCTGCGTCTCCCCTCGCGATGCTCTTCCACCTACACTGCCTGCTCTATATTCAAAATTTACAACACTATAAATATTTTGTCACACATCGTCTGACTTTTCATCTCTGGCATATGTCCACACATCAGCCTATCTAATAACACTTTTCAACTCTGTCAGTCTACTACATACCAGGCTTTGTATAGCCCCTGTTGCAGATTTCAACCCCTCCCCCCTATACAGTCATTGCGAAGAAGTGTCCTGTCCGAGAAGCTGCCTACCCATGCTCTCCTGATATGCTGGCTAACTTGGAGCTGCTCCAAATCTCTGTCATATTTTGTAAAGAAAACCTATAATTCCTTGTTTCTACAGAAAACGTTGGAACCAATATATTAATTGCCATAGTCACCTTTCAAAAATTTCATGAAATCACAGGGATATTTAAAATCTGATATGATTACAGAAATGGAATTCGCAATTGGCGTAGACAGGTATGCTGTTACAACATAGAACCCAATATCACAGGAATAGTCTCACCAGCCCCCCCCCCCCTTCTGTCTGGAGCGACCCTGATGGCAATCCGTCTAATATCATCTGCCTGTACATAGGCTGCATCATTCATTGCGCTGCCTGTTGATTTGTTCATTTGTAGGTCAAAATGTTTCTTAAACATTGCTATAGTATTTGCCTCTTCCCACTACTTTGCCCTCCTCACCGCGGCAGCGCATTACAGGCACGTTCCACTCTCTGACCAAAATATTCCTTTCGCACAAATCTACTTGAAACTTTCCCTCTCATTCCACCGCCCTTCAGTATTTCACATTTTCAAGCTCCGAAAATTGACCTTGACAGTGTACACTATTCAAGACTCTCATAATCTTTTTTAAAGTTCTAACAGGTCGGCCCTCGGACTCTGCGGAAAAGTAATCCAACTTTGACCTACCTCCCAGTACATTCTGGTGAACCTCTTCTGCCCCTCTCCGCGTCGTCCATGTCCCTCCTATAGTGTGGCAAACAGAATTGCACACAATAGTCCAAACGTGGCTTGACAATGATTGTTAATAACGGCATGAAAATTTCCGGACTTTAACGGTCAATGCTCCGACCGATGTAGCATGACGAATGCATTCCATCCACCCGCACCCACTTAAGGTTGTACAGCCCAAGTACAGGGCTTTCGGCCAACTAGTCAATGCTGACTAATTTGTCCCATCCAGACTAGCCTGATAGGCATGTGCCGATACCATATCTACATAACCCTTCCTAGCAATGTATTTTAGACATTATACCTGCCTCAACCACTTCCTCTGGTAGATGATTCCATATTCCAATCACATTGCGCGGAAAAGTTTGCCAATCAAAGTCACCTCAAAAATCAACGCCTCTAAGTCAACCTACGCTTTCCAGTTGTTCGTTCCCTTCCCTGGAATAAATACTTTGTGCAGTCATCCTTTCTATTCCCCTAAATTCTGCATGCAACTTTATAATATCACCAATTTGATTTCCAGCTATAACGTCCAAACCTTCCTAATGGGTCCCTGTCACACAGGCCCACAAGGCGTGGCAACATCTTGAAAAATGCTTCTGCACTATTTCCAGCTTAATGTAATCTTTCATATAGTAGTGTGGACAAAACTGAGTGCAGTAGGCGAAGTGGAGCCTCGTAGACGTATTGTACATCTGACATCCGTGGATACTTCATTTCCTGAATTCTGAACGTCATCGTGGCAGTAGCCTTCTTCATACCCCCATTTCTCTGCGACGCCTTTATTTACTGATGTTACGATATCCATTTGATCCTACATACTCCCCAATTTCATACCGTTCATTTTGAATGTCTGATTTCCCTTAAAGGAACATCTTATTCTTATCCGAATTAAGCTCCATTTTCCATTGTTTGCCTTACTTTTGCCAATGATGGAAAATCCTGCTGTATTTTAATAACATTTCCTACTGTCTACGATACCAGCTATTCTCAAATATTGCAAACACCATTTGAAAAAGCATTAACCATGCTTTATTACATTCTCATCCACCTTGGTCATATAGCTGACAAAAAGCACTGGGCAAACGACCGATAATGCACGTCCCTGGTCGCAAGCCTTCAATCCTATACATTTCCTACTGTCTACGATACCAGCTATTCTCAAATATTGCAAACACCATTTGAAAAAGCATTAACCATGCTTTATTACATTCACATCCACCTTGGTCATATAGCTGACAAACAGCACTGGGCAAACGACCGATAAGGCACGTCCCTGGTCGCAAGCCTTCAATCCTATACACTGCGTTCTCCAACCCCCACCCCTACAATTGCTTCCTACAATTAAGCCAATTATGTATCCAGTTAATTACCACTCCATAATGGTCGTTTCTTACCATTTAACATTTCCTGTATCCAATTAGCTTATTCTGTGTGGATCCTTTAAATGAACACTTCCCGAGTAGTCGATCATGACGAACCGTATCAAAGGTCTTGCTGATGTCCATTTAATCTGCGGATAAAGCCCCGCGCTCCTCAACTTTCTTATTTGCTTTCGCAAAATCGTTGCAACATTGCTCAGACACGAACTCCCACGCTCAAACAATGCTGACTTTTATCGCTACTTTTAGAGTACAAATCATTTGCAACCCAAAACCTCCTTGGCATTCACATACTCCTTCACGGAAAACCTGATATTACTGGGGTTTCAGAACGATGCTGGTAAGGGTGTGTGAGTGAAATTATAATAAAAGCGCACTGATATAAAAAGTAGTGTTGGGAGTTCAATTTATACAGCAGCAATTAATACCAAATAGATTCGTCAAGTAAAATGATTTGTTTTCGCTCCAAAAAAAGTAAAGATATTTTGTCGATTATGTTGACATTTGTCAGTAAGTTCACTTGAGTCTTGGACATGTCAACTGATGTATCGTCTGATAAATTACAGTATCCAAATAAGGAACCGTATTTTGCAACGGTGATTAATATATCACTGCAATAAATGTTCCATTAAATTATAAAATGATTATAAACAAAAATCGAAGAATGAAGTTACAATGGAAATTATTAGCGTCCACAAATTCAATTCAAGGTATATTTAAATTGTTTGGGAGGCCCGGAAAAACAGGATGCATGAGGATCCGTTAATGTATTCCTCAAAATATTATCGAATGCAGGCGTATGCAGAGAGCGAAACTTTCTATAGCTGCTTCCATGTCGTGTGGTCTAAACGGTTCATTGAATATATGGAATATTTTCGCAGTTAAACTATTTATGTTTGAAAAGTTAGTGTGCTTAAAGAATCCAACACAATGCATTTTTCCCAATTGATTCACGTCTATTGACGTCAAGTAGATTGTACTGATTTGTTTACATCAATCTCAAACAGATATTTTACTTGGCTTAACCCGTAAGTAATTGCCGTGAGATGAAATTCTGAACGACTTATCATGGTATCAATTT
>NC_135976.1:21470660-21483160 GCF_053455715.1 Rhinoraja longicauda | reverse complement strand
ATAGACTGGAGAATAAACAACTAGTATAATAAATAACTAATATAATCAGCAAATAATGTAACATGTCGAAATCAGCAAATCTTATCAGAAGTTTTATATTGATAGTTCACCTCTTTCTCTATCTCCCAATTCGGCGGCTGAAAATGCAAGGAAAATGCATAGTCAAAAAAAAAGTCAACAGCTAGGCGTTGTAGTATCTCTGCGTTCGGGTCTGTCCGTGAGATTGATTAGAGCACCGTTGCAGTTCCAATGATAGAGATTTGTTATATAAGTACAGCGTAACTATGTCGCCGATGGTAAAATAAATTATTATTGGAGGGAAACGAAAATTGTGTTACACACACTTCGCCTGACTAATGACTTCTGTTTGCCAGGGCCCGCACACCCTCATCTTTACTATGAATGTTCAGTCACTCTACATCTGCTTCCCCATCCCTCAGAAAGGTCTTAAAGCACTCCGTTTCTTCCTCCACCGATGAATGAGCCAGTTTCCCTCCACAGCACTCTCCTCCGCCAAGCAAAACTGATCCTTGCTCCTAACAACTTCTACGACTTCTCCCAATTCATCCTGATTCAGGATTTAGTCATGGGCACTCGTATGTGCCCCAGCTATACCTGCCTCTTCGTAGGGTATATCGAGCAATTCTTGTTCCAGGCGTACTGTACTCGATCTCAGCTACATTGCCGGCTACGTCGGCGTACCTCATGCACCCAATCAGCACTCATTAACTTCACTCCAAATTTCCATCTTGCAGTCAAATTCACTAGAATCATCTCCGACGTCTTCCTACCATTTCTTGATATCATCGTCTCCATGGCAGGAGAGGGACTATCGAACGATATCTATTATCAACCTAGTGACTCCCATAGCTATCTAGACTACTCTTATTCCCACCCTGCCTCCTGCAAAAATTATATCCCTCGCTCTCAATACCTCTGTCAGACCGTACTTGGCAAGGTGGCGCAGCGGTGGAGCTGCTGCATTGAAGCGCTCGCATCGCCGCAGACCCAGTTTGATCCTGACCGCGGGTGCTGTCTGCACGGTTTCTATGTTCTCCCCGTAACCTGCGTTGGTTTTCTGCGAGATCTTCGCTTTCCACCGACACAAACAAATACAGGTTTGTAGGTTAATTGGCATGCTACAAATGTAAATTGTCCCTAGTGTGTAACATGATAGTGTGTGTAGAGTAGTGATTGTGTGCGGGGATCGCTTGTCGCGTGGATTCGGTGGGCCGAAGGGCCTGGTTCCGCGCTGTATCCCTAAATTAAACTAAACTAAACTAAAAATCGGCGACTAAGATGAGGTGTTCCATACCAGGACATCTGAGATGTTCTCATTCTTGAATGAACGGGGGCTTCCCTCTTCCATCATAGACGAGCCCCCCCCAGGTGTCCTCGATAACCCGCAGCTTTTCTCTTGCTCACCCTCCTCCAGACGCAACAGGGGCAGAGTCTCCCTTGTCCTTCCCGTACAGCCCATCAGCCGTCGAATACAGCATATCATACTTCTAATATTACGCCACTTCCAACGGGATCGCGCCAGCAGCCATATCTTACCATCTCCAACCCTTTCCGCTTTCCGCAGAGACTGTACCTTTCGCAACGCCATGATTAACCCCTCACTACCCACGCAAACCACACCTTCGCCAGGTGCTTTCCCCTGCAACCGCAGGCGATGGAACACGTGTCCATATCCCTCCGCCCTAGACTCCGTTCAAAGACCCAGATAATCTTTTCACGTGAGGCAGAGGTTCACTTGCACCTCCTCCAACTTAATCTACAGTATCCGGTGTCCCAGATGTGGACTATATATCGGCGAGACTTATCGCATGCTCGGCGGTCGCAAAACAATTTCATTATCCTTCTAATTCGCACAGAGACCTTTCTGGCCTGGACCTCCTCCATTGTCAGAGTGAAATCCAGAGCAAATTGGAGGATCAGCACTTCATATTTCTGCCTTCTTTACTGTTCTATCTACATGCATGACCTCTTTCGGGGCATTGTTTTCCTATTCATTATTTCTATCTCCTCCACAACATTCTCCAGGGCCCTATCATTTACTGTGTCGTTCTTACCTGATCTGATTTTACGCGATATAATTCCTCGTTTGTATCTTAATTGAACTCCATCTGCTATTCCTCGGCCGACTGGCTAAATTGATCCACATTATATTATACACCACGGCTTCACGTTTGGCACCGACATTTGCGCGCCGACGGGAAGGTGCTTGCGACGCACTTTTCTACCTTTGCTTCTTTTATAAATCGGATTCAGTTAAAAACGTTTTATTTAAACAATTATTATTCTACTGCGACCCTCTGCACAGTAAATTTGAAGAACATTAGTCGACACAATGCATCCCATCTGCAGCACATCGTTGATCGTTCATCTGAACGCATTTGTCTCACGACAATGTATTGCACACGCGGAATTCTGCCTCTCATGCGAGCTACCAACTTCACTTGTTTGGTGTATTGCCTTTACTCGGGTCAGGATCGGCGACAGATTAATTTTAACAATCAGCACATATAGTTTATATCTTAATTTCACGAAAACGAATGGTATGTTGGCATTCATAGCGAGGGGATTTGGGTATAGGAGCAGGGAGGTTCTGCTGCAGTTGTACAGGGCATTGGTGAGACCACACCTGGTGTATTGCGTACAGTTTTGGTCTCCTAATCTGAGGAAATACATTTTTGCCATAGAGGGAGTACAGAGAAGGGTCACTAGATTGATTCCCGGGATGGCAGGACTTTCATATGAAGAAAGACTGGATAGACTCGGCTTCTACTCGCTGGAATTTAGAAGATTTAGGGGGGATCTTGTAGAAACTTACAAAATTCTTAAGGGGTTGGACAGGTGAGCAGATGCAGGAAGATTGTTCCCGATGTTGGGGAAGTCCAGAACAAGGGGTCACAGTTTAAGGATAAGGGGGAAGTCTTTAGGACCGAGATAAGAAAGTTTTTTTCACAGAGAGTGGTGAATCTGTGGAATTCTCTGCCACAGAAGGTAGTTGAGGCCAGTTCATTGGCTATATTTAAGAGGAGTTAAATGTGGCCCTTGTGGCTAAGGGGATCAGGGGGTAGGGAGAGAAGGCAGGTACGGGATACTGAGTTGGATCAGCCATGATCATATTGAATGGCGGTGCAGGCTCGAAGGGCCGAATGGCCTACTCCTGCACCTATTTTCTATGTTTCTATAACCTCATTTCACCACTGTTCTTTATTTCTGGTGAATAAAACATAACTCATAACTACAGACTCGTAAATCAATTTTAACTATCCATAGCGGACCAGTCAAAGTGCCTTTCATGCAGAGATGTATACTGTAAATTTCTTTCCACAATGTGCTAGATTTCATCTTAAGCTGAGAACTATAACCGTCAGTGCTTGTACAATAATTGGCGCACATATCAAGAAGACTCGGGTCTGCCTCTCCTCTCCAAAAGATCAACTCACAATTCCCTTATTGTTTCTGCAATTTTTCTGCCCCAATAGTTCAGAAGAATGAGAGGGGACCTCAGTGAAACGTACAGAAGAGTGAAAGGCTTGAATAGAATGGATGCGGAGAGCATGTTCCAAGTAGCGGGAGATTCTAGGCCAAGAGGTCATAGTTTCAGAATTAAAGAACGTTCTTTTAGGGAGATGAGGATGCTTTTCTTAGCTAGAGGTGAATCTGTGACAATGTTTGCCACAGAAGGCGGTTGAGGCTGTCAAGTGGATATATTTAAGGCAGATAGGTTGATTTTTCGTTAGTACAGGTGTCAGTGGTTATGGGGAAAATTCAGGAAAACGGGGTTCAGATGGAGAGATAGACCCGCCATAATAAAAGGGCGGAGTAGAATTTACGGGCCGAATGGCGAAAATCTTCTCCTATCACTTAAGATATTATGAATACATTTGAAATAATTCACCAAGCGCTATCTCCATGATATGGCCGGTTGGTCATTCATTATTCTACCTGCACGAGACGCCGATTCAGGTAATGTTAAGTGCATTGTCAACGACCTCATCAATCCTCATTGTGCCCAAAAAACAAACAGGCTTCCATTGCCCAATCTGTCAAGACACCTCCTGATTTTCAATTTTGTACGTCACTCAAATGTACTCTACCCCGCCCTTCCGATGAAATAGTCACACCCTCCTTAATCTATCACGTTAATTATCATTCATTGCCTCAATGCGGCTCGTAAATGTTTATTGGTCCCTATCGGAATCACTCGCAGTTAAATGATTGCGTGTTCACAAGAGTGCTGAGCCCGGATTTGTGCTTCATGTAGGTTCAAAACGTCGCCTCTGTTAATTTGTAACCCATTCCTCCAAAGACAAAACCCTTAATTGGGACTCTCAATGTAACCACTTTCTCAATTTACCCAATTTCAACGATTTTTGCACACACAAGCGACGGGATATACTTTTTTTTGGAAAACAATACAACATATTATATTCTTTAATACTTCGAAGTCAGTCTGTCGGTCACTCATTCAGTTAGTCAGTCAGACACTCAGTCAATCGTTTTGTCGGTCGGTCGGTGCGATGGACGGACGGTCGGTCGGTCGTTCAGTCGGGCGGTCGGTCGGTCGGTCCGTCCGTCCGACGGTCCATCTGTCTATCTGACTGCCCGTCTCTCTGTCCGTCCGTCTTACCGTCCGTCCGTCTGTCCGTCTCTCTGTCTATCTGTCTGTCTGTCTGGTCTGTCTGTCTGCTGTCTGCCTGTCTGCCTGTCTGTCAGCTTCCTGCTGGCATGTCCACCTCTTTCTCAATGTGTTTTCTATCCATTCATCCATCCATCCATCCATCTATCCATCCATCCATCCATCCATCCGTCCATCCATCCATCCATCCATCCATCCATCCATCCATCCATCCATCCATCCATCCATCCATCCATCCATCCATCCATCCATCCATCCATCCATCCATCCATCCATCCATCCATCCATCCATCCATCCATCCATCCATCCTCCATCCATCCATCCTTCCTATCTGTCTATCTGTCTATCTGTCTATCTGTTTATCTATCTATCTATCTATCTATCTATCTATCTATCTATCTATCTATCTATCTATCTATCTATCTATCTATCTATCTATCTATCTATCTATCTATCTATCTATCTATCTATCTATCTATCTATCTATCTATCTATCTATCTATCTATCTATCTATCTATCTATCTATCTATCTATCTATCTATCTATCTATCTATCTATCTATCTATCTATCTATCTATCTATCTATCTATCTATCTATCTATCTATCTATCTATCTATCTATCTATCTATCTATCTATCTATCTATCTATCTATCTATCTATCTATCTATCTATCTATCTATCTATCTATCTATCTATCTATCTATCTATCTATCTATCTATCTATCTATCTATCTATCTATCTATCTATCTATCTATCTATCAATCTATCTAACTAATCTATCTATCTATCTATCTCTCTCTCTCTCTCTCTCTCTCTCTCTCTCTCTCTCTTCTCTCTCTCTCTTCTCTCTCTCTCTCTCTCTCTCTCTCTCTCTCTCTCTCTCTCTCTATCTATCTATCTATCTATCTATCTGAATATTTTTATCTGTCCGTTGGTCCGTGCATGAATGCAGTTAGCGAATCAACAAGGAACCAAACATATTGTACCTACCAGTTCCCATTTCTTTTAATTTCTTTTCTGGAACAATAACGAATGCTATCAAGTTATCTGCACTGCTGCCATTAAGAAAATGTGTTGTAAGGAGCTCGGGACCTTGAACATTAGTTGGGACTATACCTCAGGTTCTGTGGGCAAACTTAGCAGCCCCACAGACAAGAGCATTTTATTGTGATACTAGACCAAGTGGACCCCGGTGGGCTCATTCCTCGTAGAGGGGGATAAGGAAAGGGAGAGGGTATGGATTGAGTGAGGCCTGGACCCAATGCATCTATTGTATTGTCGCACCCTCAATCCCCCCACTCAATCCCCCCTTATACCCTCCTCCTCCCCCTACTAACCCACTCCATCCCCCAAAGTCACCCTCACTTGCCCCTCCCCTGCCCCAACACGGAAACGCGGAGGGATGGAGTGGCTGAGTGTTAGACCAATGCAGTAGAGGTTTGGGGAGTTTCAAAGGGGGTTCAGGGGGATGAATTGGGTGAATAGAGGGTGGAAGAAAGGGGGGGATAATGGGGCTGGGAGATGGAATAGGTGAGAAGAGGATAAGGTTGTGGGTTGTGGAGGGGATGATAAGGAGTTGAGGGGGTGTGGATGGATTGGGTGAGAGGGGCTCTTAAAAAACTGAAACCAATTTAAGTTAATGCAGCACAGGTTTGAGGGGTTTAAGGGGGATTAAGGGGGGAATGGAGTACGTGAGCGGGGCCTCTGAAAAAAAATCTAAACACAATTTCAGTTAATGCAGGAAAGGTTTTGGGGAGTATTAAGGGGGGAAGGTGGGAATGGAGTGCGTGAGTGAGGGGATGGGGTGGCTGAGTAAGGGGAGGGCGTTAGACCAATGCAGTCGAGGTTTGGGGGAGTTTTAAAGGGGGTTCAGGGAGGATGAATTGGGCGTACGGGGATGGAGGAGAGGGGAGAAGAGGGCTGAGGGGAGGATAAGGCGGTTGAGGTGGGTTGTGGGGGAATGATCAGTGGGGATGAGGGTGTGTGGATGGAGTGGGTGAGTCCGGCTCTTTAAAAAGCCTGAAGCCAATTTAAATTAATGCAGCACAGGTTTGGGGGAGTTAAAGGGATTGAGCGGGGAATGGAGTGCATGAGCGGGGCTCTGAAAAAAAATTCTAAACACAATTTCAGTTAATGCAGGCGAGGTTTGGGGGAGTATTAAGGGGGGGGGTTGAGGTGGGAATGGAGTGCCTGAGTGAGGGGGGTCGAGGTGGGAATGGAGTGCCTGAGTGAAGGGGCGGTTGAGGTGGGAATGGAGTGCGTGAGTGAGGGGGGGTTGAGGTGGAAATAGAGTGTCTGAGTAAGGGGAGGGTTTTAGACCAATGCAGTGAGGCTTGGGGGAGTTTTAAAGGGGGCTCAGGGGGGATGAATTGGGTGAATGGAGGGTGGGGAGGGGGGGATAAGGGGGCTGATGGGGATGGAGTTTGTTGAAGGGAGGATAAGGGGGGTCGAGGTGGGTTGTGGCGGGGGATGATAAGTGGGGTTGAGGGTGTGTGGAAGGAGTGGGGCTCTTACAAAATCCTGAAAACAATTTAAGTTAATGCAGCACAGGTTCGGGGGGTTTTAAGGGGGATTAGGGGGAGAATGGAGTGCGTGAGCGGGGTTCTGAAAAAAATCCCAAACACAATTTCAGTTAATGCAGGAGAGGTTTGGGGGAGTTTAAAACGGGGGGGTTGAGGTGGGAATGGAGGGGGGTTGAGGTGGGAATGGAGGGGGGTTGAGGTTGGGAATGGAGGGGGGTTGAGGTGGGAATGGAGTGCGCTCCGCCTCCGCCTCCTCCTACTCCCCCTCCCCCACTCCTCCCCTCCTCCCGCTCCCCTCCTCCTCCTCCCACTCTCCCCTCCTCCTCTCCCTCCTCTTCCCCTCCTCCACCTCCCCCCTCCCCCTCTCCCTCACCCAGTCCACCCCCCCTCCACCCCCCCCTCCTCCACCCCCTTCACCCAAAGGTTCGGGGGGGCGCATTAGTGAAAGGTCCGGAGGGGGAGCGCATTGGTGAAAGGTCGGGGGGGGAGCTCTTCAGTTAAAGGACCTTTAGAGGGAGTTAGATGTGGCCCTTGTGGCTAAAGGGATCAGGGGGTATGGAGAGAAGGCAGGAACGGGATACTGAGTTGGATGATCAGCTATGATCATATTGAATGGCGGTGCAGGCTCGAAGGGCCGAATGGCCTACTCCTGCACCTATTTTCTATGTTTCTATGTCCGGGGACGACGACGAGAGCGAGCTGATCTGTTGTAGACGTGCGGGTCTAATTGCGGCGCCACCTTCATGCAACTGTTTTTCTGCCCCAGGCCTCCAGTCCGAAATACATCCTTCTACCACCATCCTTCCTGCTATCTTACATGAAATATTTTCTGTAACTAGGCAAGCAGCTCTCCCTAAAGTTCTAGGGCAACGCACCAGGCTGAACTTTATCGATGGCTTCGCTTAAGTCTAAATAGAGACAGCTATAGGCTTACCGTCATCGACCTTCAAAACACCCAATCAAAATCATGAGACACGGTCTAAAACTCTTATGGTTGTACTGATTAATTTCCTCCCGCTGAAATCGATATGGGATAACTGGCGAAGGCAACGACAGTCATAGTTTGAAGTGAGCTACACATTACATACTTGAACATCACTTTCAAAAGTTGCCGGAAGTGGGACTGGAGGTGGATCCCTGAGTTAACATATCAGTTAAATACATAATTGTGTTTCAATTGAATGTAAAGTAAGAAAAAAAAATATTGGATGATCGTTCCGAGTAAGAAATGCCAACATGCACATTAGAAACGTTCAAACCAAAGTAACTCATGGAATTGTAAGTGAGTGTTCGTTCATGTGTCGTTTTGTTGAACAAGGAAGTCAAACTCGCAGATCATTGTACATAAATTAATAGACTGAGAATAAACAACTAGTATAATAAATAACTAATATAATCAGCAAATAATGTAACATGTCGAAATCAGCAAATCTTATCAGAAGTTTTATATTGATAGTTCACCTCTTTCTCTATCTCCCCAATTCGGCGGCTGAAAATGCAAGGAAAATGCATAGTCAAAAAAAAAGTCAACAGCTAGGCGTTGTAGTATCTCTGCGTTCGGGTCTGTCCGTGAGATTGATTAGAGCACCGTTGCAGTTCCAATGATAGAGATTTTGTTATATAAGTACAAGCGTAACTATGTCGCCGATGGTAAAATAAATTATTATTGGAGGGAAACGAAAATTGTGTTATACACACTTCGCCTGACTAATGACTTCTGTTTGCCAGGCCCGCACACCCTCATCTTTACTATGAATGTTCAGTCACTCTACATCTGCTTCCCCATCCCTCAGAAAGGTCTTAAAGCACTCCGTTTCTTCCTCCACCGATGAATGAGCCAGTTTCCTCCACAGCACTCTCCTCCGCCAAGCAAAACTGATCCTTGCTCCTAACAACTTCTACGACTTCTCCAATTCATCCTGATTCAGGATTTAGTCATGGGCACTCGTATGTGCCCCAGCTATACCTGCCTCTTCGTAGGTATATCGAGCAATTCTTGTTCCAGGCGTACTGTACTCGATCTCAAGCTACATTGCGGCTACGTCGGGTACCTCATGCACCCAATCAGCACTCATTAACTTCACTCAAATTTCCATCTTGCAGTCAAATTCACTAGAATCATCTCCGACGTCTTCCTACCATTTCTTGATATCATCGTCTCCATGGCAGGAGAGGGACTATCGAACGATATCTATTATCAACTAGTGACTCCCATAGCTATCTAGACTCTCTTATCCCACCCTGCCTCCTGCAAAAATTATATCCCTCGCTCTCAATACCTCTGTCAGACCGTACTTGGCAAGGTGGCGCAGCGGTGGAGCTGCTGCATTGAAGCGCTCGCATCGCCGCAGACCAGTTTGATCCTGACCGCGGGTGCTGTCTGCACGGTTTCTATGTTCTCCCCGTAACCTGCGTTGGTTTTCTGCGAGATCTTCGCTTTCCACCGACACAAACAAATACAGGTTTGTAGGTTAATTGGCATGCTACAAATGTAAATTGTCCCTAGTGTGTACATGATAGTGTGTGTAGAGTAGTGATTGTGTGCGGGATCGCTTGTCGCGTGGATTCGGTGGGCCGAAGGCCCTGGTTCCGCGCTGTATCCCTAAATTAAACTAAACTAAACTAAAAATCGGCGACTAAGATGAGGTGTTCCATACCAGGACATCTGAGATGTTCTCATTCTTGAATGAACGGGGGCTTCCCTCTTCCATCATAGACGAGCCCCCCCCAGGGTGTCCTCGATAACCCGCAGCTTTTCCTCTTGCTCACCCCTCCTCCAGACGCAACAGGGGCAGAGTCTCCCTTGTCCTTCCCGTACAGCCCATCAGCCGTCGAATACAGCATATCATACTTCTAATAATACGCCACTTCCAACGGGATCGCGCCAGCAGCCATATCTTACCATCTCCAACCCTTTCCGCTTTCCGCAGAGACTGTACCTTTCGCAACGCCATGATTAACCCCTCACTACCCACGCAAACCACACCTTCGCCAGGTGCTTTCCCCTGCAACCGCAGGCGATGGAACACGTGTCCATATCCCTCCGCCCTAGACTCCGTTCAAAGACCCAGATAATCTTTTCACGTGAGGCAGAGGTTCACTTGCACCTCCTCAACTTAATCTACAGTATCCGATGTCCCAGATGTGGACTATATATCGGCGAGACTTATCGCATGCTCGGCGGTCGCAAAACAATTTCATTATCCTTCTAATTCGCACAGAGACCTTTCTGGCCTGGACCTCCTCCATTGTCAGAGTGAAATCCAGAGCAAATTGGAGGATCAGCACTTCATATTTCTGCCTTCTTTACTGTTCTATCTACATGCATGACCTCTTTCGGGGCATTGTTTTTCCTATTCATTATTTCTATCTCCTCCACAACATTCTCCAGGGCCCTATCATTTACTGTGTCGTTCTTACCTGATCTGATTTTACGCGATATAATTCCTCGTTTGTATCTGAATTGAACTCCATCTGCTATTCCTCGGCCGACTGGCTAAATTGATCCACATTATATTATACACCACGGCTTCACGTTTGGCACCCGACATTTGCGCGCCGACGGGAAGGTGCTTGCGACGCACTTTTCTACCTTTGCTTCTTTTATAAATCGGATTCAGTTAAAAACGTTTTATTTAAACAATTATTATTCTACTGCGACCCTCTGCACAGTAAATTTGAAGAACATTAGTCGACACAATGCATCCATCTGCAGCACATCGTTGATCGTTCATCTGAACGCATTTGTCTCACGACAATGTATTGCACACGCGGAATTCTGCCTCTCATGCGAGCTACCAACTTCACTTGTTTGATGTATTGCCTTTACTCGGGTCAGGATCGGCGACAGATTAATTTTAACAATCAGCACATATAGTTTTATATCTTAATTTCACGAAAACGAATGGTATGTTGGCATTCATAGCGAGGGGATTTGGGTATAGGAGCAGGGAGGTTCTGCTGCAGTTGTACAGGGCATTGGTGAGACCACACCTGGTGTATTGCGTACAGTTTTGGTCTCCTAATCTGAGGAAATACATTTTTGCCATAGAGGGAGTACAGAGAAGGGTCACTAGATCGATTCCCGGGATGGCAGGACTTTCATATGAAGAAAGACTGGATAGGACTCGGCTTCTACTCGCTGGAATTTAGAAGATTTAGGGGGGATCTTGTAGAAACTTACAAAATTCTTAAGGGGTTGGACAGGTGAGCAGATGCAGGAAGATTGTTCCCGATGTTGGGGAAGTCCAGAACAAGGGGTCACAGTTTAAGGATAAGGGGGAAGTCTTTTAGGACCGAGATAAGAAAGTTTTTTCACAGAGAGTGGTGAATCTGTGGAATTCTCTGCCACAGAAGGTAGTTGAGGCCAGTTCATTGGCTATATTTAAGAGGAGTTAAATGTGGCCCTTGTGGCTAAGGGGATCAGGGGGTAGGGAGAGAAGGCAGGTACGGGATACTGAGTTGGATCAGCCATGATCATATTGAATGGCGGTGCAGGCTCGAAGGGCCGAATGGCCTACTCCCTGCACCTATTTTCTATGTTTCTATAACCTCATTTCACCACTGTTCTTTATTTCTGGTGAATAAAACATAACTCATAACTACAGACTCGTAAATCAATTTTAACTATCCATAGCGGACCAGTCAAAGTGCCTTTCATGCAGAGATGTATACTGTAATTTCTTTCCACAATGTGCTAGATTTCATCTTAAGCTGAGAACTATAACCGTCAGTGCTTGTACAATAATTGGCGCACATATCAAGAAGACTCGGGTCTGCCTCTCCTCTCCAAAAAGATCAACTCACAATTCCCTTATTGTTTCTGCAATTTTTCTGCCCCAATAGTTCAGAAGAATGAGAGGGGACCTCAGTGAAACGTACAGAAGAGTGAAAGGCTTGAATAGAATGGATGCGGAGAGCATGTTCAAGTAGCGGGAGATTCTAGGCCAAGAGGTCATAGTTTCAGAATTAAAGAACGTTCTTTTAGGGAGATGAGGATGCTTTTCTTAGCTAGAGGTGAATCTGTGACAATGTTTGCCACAGAAGGCGGTTGAGGCTGTCAAGTGGATATATTTAAGGCAGATAGGTTGATTTTTCGTTAGTACAGGTGTCAGTGGTTATGGGGAAAATTCAGGAAAACGGGGTTCAGATGGAGAGATAGACCCGCCATAATAAAAGGGCGGAGTAGAATTTACGGGCCGAATGGCGAAAATCTTCTCCTATCACTTAAGATATTATGAAATACATTTGAAATAATTCACCAAGCGCTATCTCCATGATATGGCCGGTTGGTCATTCATTATTCTACCTGCACGAGAC
>NC_135976.1:21451173-21468673 GCF_053455715.1 Rhinoraja longicauda | reverse complement strand
TCCCCCCTTATACCTCCTCCTCCCTCCTCCCTACTAACCCACCCATCCCCAAAGTCACCCTCACTTGCCCCTCCCCTGCCCCAACACGGAAACGCGGAGGGATGGAGTGCTGAGTGTTAGACCAATGCAGTAGAGGTTTGGGGGAGTTTCAAAGGGGTTCAGGGGATGAATTGGGTGAATAGAGGGTGGAAGAAAGGGGGGGGATAATGGGGCTGGGAGATGGAATAGGTGAGAAGAGGATAAGGTTGTGGGTTGTGGAGGGGGATGATAAGGAGTTGAGGGGGTGTGGATGGATTGGGGTGAGAGGGGCTCTTAAAAAACTGAAACCAATTTAAGTTAATGCAGCACAAGGTTTGAGGGGTTTAAGGGGGATTAAGGGGGGAATGGAGTACGTGAGCGGGGCTCTGAAAAAAAATCTAAACACAATTTCAGTTAATGCAGGAAAGTTTTGGGGGAGTATTAAGGGGGGAAGGTGGGAATGGAGTGCAGTGAGTGAGGGGATGGGTTGGCTGAGTAAGGGGAGGGCGTTAGACCAATGCAGTCGAGGTTTGGGGGAGTTTTTAAAGGGGGTTCAGGGAGGATGAATTGGGCGTACGGGGGATGGAGGAGAGGGGAGAAGAGGGCTGAGGGGAGGATAAGGCGGTTGAGGTGGGTTGTGGGGGAATGATCAGTGGGGATGAGGGTGTGTGGATGGAGTGGGTGAGTCCGGCTCTTTAAAAAGCCTGAAGCCAATTTAAATTAATGCAGCACAGGTTTGGGGGAGTTAAAGGGATTGAGCGGGGAATGGAGTGCATGAGCGGGGCTCTGAAAAAAAATTCTAAACACAATTTCAGTTAATGCAGGCGAGGTTTGGGGAGTATTAAGGGGGGGGTTGAGGTGGGAATGGAGTGCCTGAGTGAGGGGGGTCGAGGTGGGAATGGAGTGCCTGAGTGAAGGGGCGGTTGAGGTGGGAATGGAGTGCGTGAGTGAGGGGGGGGTTGAGGTGGAAATAGAGTGTCCTGAGTAAGGGGAGGGTTTTAGACCAATGCAGTGGAGGCTTGGGGGAGTTTTAAAGGGGGCTCAGGGGGGATGAATTGGGTGAATGGAGGGTGGGGAGGGGGGGGATAAGGGGGCTGATGGGGATGGAGTTGTTGAAGGGAGGATAAGGGGGGTCGAGGTGGGTTGTGGCGGGGGATGATAAGTGGGGTTGAGGGTGTGTGGGAAGGAGTGGGGCTCTTACAAAATCCTGAAAACAATTTAAGTTAATGCAGCACAGGTTCGGGGGGTTTTAAGGGGGATTAGGGGGAGAATGGAGTGCGTGAGCGGGGTTCTGAAAAAAATCCCAAAAACACAATTTCAGTTAATGCAGGAGAGGTTTGGGGGAGTTTTAAACGGGGGGTTGAGGTGGGAATGGAGGGGGGGTTGAGGGTGGGAATGGAGGGGGGTTGAGGTGGGAATGGAGGGGGGGTTGAGGTGGGAATGGAGGTGCGCTCCGCCTCCGCCTCCTCCTACTCCCCCCTCCCCCACTCCTCCCCTCCTCCCGCTCCCCTCCTCCTCCTCCCACTCTCCCCTCCTCCTCTCCCCTCCTCTTCCCCTCCTCCACCTCCCCCTCCCCCTCTCCCTCACCCAGTCCACCCCCCCTCCACCCCCCCCCTCCTCCACCCCCTTCACCCAAAGGTTCGGGGGGGCGCATTAGTGAAAGGTCCGGAGGGGGAGCGCATTGGTGAAAGGTCGGGGGGGGAGCTCTTCAGTTAAAGGACCTTTAGAGGGAGTTAGATGTGGCCCTTGTGGCTAAAGGATCAGGGGGTATGGAGAGAAGGCAGGAACGGGATACTGAGTTGGATGATCAGCTATGATCATATTGAATGGCGGTGCAGGCTCGAAGGGCCGAATGGCCTACTCCTGCACCTATTTTCTATGTTTCTATGTCCGGGGACGACGACGAGAGCGAGCTGATCTGTTGTAGACGTGCGGGTCTAATTGCGGCGCCACATTCATGCAACTGTTTTTCTGCCCCAGGCCTCCAGTCCGAAATACATCCTTCTAACCACCATCCTTCCTGCTATCTTACATGAAATATTTTCTGTAACTAGGCAAGCAGCTCTCCCTAAAGTTCTAGGGCAACGCACCAGGCTGAACTTTATCGATGGCTTCGCTTAAGTCTAAATAGAGACAGCTATAGGCTTACCGTCATCGACCTTCAAACACCCAATCAAAATCATGAGACACGGTCTAAAACTCTTATGGTTGTACTGATTAATTTCCTCCCGCTGAAATCGATATGGGATAACTGGCGAAGGCAACGACAGTCATAGTTTGAAGTGAGCTACACATTACATACTTGAACATCACTTTCAAAAGTTGCCGGAAGTGGGACTGGAGGTGGATCCCTGAGTTAACATATCAGTTAAATACATAATTGTGTTTCAATTGAATGTAAAGTAAGAAAAAAAAATATTGGATGATCGTTCCGAGTAAGAAATGCCAACATGCACATTAGAAACGTTCAAACCAAAGTAACTCATGGAATTGTAAGTGAGTGTTCGTTCATGTGTCCGTTTTGTTGAACAAGGGAAGTCAAACTCGCAGATCATTGTACATAAATTATAGACTGGAGAATAAACAACTAGTATAATAAATAACTAATATAATCAGCAAATAATGTCACATGTCGAAATCAGCAAATCTTATACAGAAGTTTTATATTGATAGTTCACCTCTTTCTCTATCTCCCATTCGGCGGCTGAAAATGCAAGGAAAATGCATAGTCAAAAAAAAAAGTCAACAGCTAGGCGTTGTAGTATCTCTGCGTTCGGGTCTGTCCGTGGAGATTGATTAGAGCACCGTTGCAGTTCCAATGATAGAGATTTGTTATATAAGTACAGCGTAACTATGTCGCCGATGGTAAAATAAATTATTATTGGAGGGAAACGAAAATTGTGTTATACACACTTCGCCTGACTAATGACTTCTGTTTGCCAGGCCCGCACACCCTCATCTTTACTATGATGTTCAGTCACTCTACATCTGCTTCCCCATCCCTCAGAAAGGTCTTAAAGCACTCCGTTTCTTCCTCCACCGATGAATGAGCCAGTTTCCCTCCACAGCACTCTCCTCCGCCAAGCAAAACTGATCCTTGCTCCTAACAACTTCTACGACTTCTCCCAATTCATCCTGATTCAGGATTTAGTCATGGGCACTCGTATGTGCCCCAGCTATACCTGCCTCTTCGTAGGGTATATCGAGCAATTCTTGTTCCAGGCGTACTGTACTCGATCTCAGCTACATTGCCGGCTACGTCGGGGTACCTCATGCACCCAATCAGCACTCATTAACTTCACTCCAAATTTCCATCTTGCAGTCAAATTCACTAGAATCATCTCCGACGTCTTCCTACCATTTCTTGATATCATCGTCTCCATGGCAGGAGAGGGACTATCGAACGATATCTATTATCAACCTAGTGACTCCCATAGCTATCTAGACTACTCTTATTCCCACCCTGCCTCCTGCAAAAATTATATCCCTCGCTCTCAATACCTCTGTCAGACCGTACTTGGCAAGGTGGCGCAGCGGTGGAGCTGCTGCATTGAAGCGCTCGCATCGCCGCAGACCCAGTTTGATCCTGACCGCGGGGTGCTGTCTGCACGGTTTCTATGTTCTCCCCCCGTAACCTGCGTTGGTTTTCTGCGAGATCTTCGCTTTCCACCGGACACAAACAAATACAGGTTTGTAGGTAATTGGCATGCTACAAATGTAAATTGTCCCTAGTGTGTACATGATAGTGTGTGTAGAGTAGTGATTGTGTGCGGGGATCGCTTGTCGCGTGGATTCGGTGGGCCGAAGGGCCTGGTTCCGCGCTGTATCCCTAAATTAAACTAAACTAAACTAAAAATCGGCGACTAAGATGAGGTGTTCCATACCAGGACATCTGAGATGTTCTCATTCTTGAATGAACGGGGGCTTCCCTCTGCCATCATAGACGAGCCCCCCCCAGGGTGTCCTCGATAACCCGCAGCTTTTCTCTTGCTCACCCTCCTCCAGACGCAACAGGGGCAGAGTCTCCCTTGTCCTTCCCGTACAGCCCATCAGCCGTCGAATACAGCATATCATACTTCTAATAATACGCCACTTCCAACGGGATCGCGCCAGCAGCCATATCTTACCATCTCCAACCCTTTCCGCTTTCCGCAGAGACTGTACCTTCGCAACGCCATGATTAACCCCTCACTACCCACGCAAACCACACCTTCGCCAGGTGCTTTCCCCTGCAACCGCAGGCGATGGAACACTGTGTCCATATCCCTCCGCCCTAGACTCCGTTCAAAGACCCAGATAATCTTTTCACGTGAGCAGAAGGTTCACTTGCACCTCCTCCAACTTAATCTACAGTATCCGATGTCCCAGATGTGGACTATATATCGGCGAGACTTATCGCATGCTCGGCGGTCGCAAAACAATTTCATTATCCTTCTAATTCGCACAGAGACCTTTCTGCCTGGACCTCCTCCATTGTCAGAGTGAAAATCCAGAGCAAATTGGAGGATCAGCACTTCATATTTCTGCCTTCTTTACTGTTCTATCTACATGCATGACCCTCTTTCGGGCATTGTTTTCCTATTCATTATTTCTATCTCCTCCACAACATCTCCAGGGCCCTATCATTTACTGTGTCGTTCTTACCTGATCTGATTTTACGCGATATAATTCCTCGTTTGTATCTGAATTGAACTCCATCTGCTATTCCTCGGCGACTGGCTAAATTGATCCACATTATATTATACACCACGGCTTCACGTTTGGCACCGACATTTGCGCGCCGACGGGAAGGTGCTTGCGACGCACTTTCTACCTTTGCTTCTTTTATAAATCGGATTCAGTTAAAAACGTTTTATTTAAACAATTATTATTCTACTGCGACCCTCTGCACAGTAAATTTGAAGAACATTAGTCGACACAATGCATCCCATCTGCAGCACATCGTTGATCGTTCATCTGAACGCATTTGTCTCACGACAATGTTATTGCACACGCGGAATTCTGCCTCTCATGCGAGCTACCAACTTCACTTGTTTGATGTATTGCCTTTACTCGGGTCAGGATCGGCGACAGATTAATTTTAACAATCAGCAATATAGTTTATATCTTAATTTCACGAAAACGAATGGTATGTTGGCATTCATAGCGAGGGGATTTGGGTATAGGAGCAGGGAGGTTCTGCTGCAGTGTACAGGGCATTGGTGAGACCACACCTGGTGTATTGCGTACAGTTTTGGTCTCCTAATCTGAGGAAATACATTTTTGCCATAGAGGGAGTACAGAGAAGGGTCACTAGATCGATTCCCGGGATGGCAGGACTTTCATATGAAGAAAGACTGGATAGACTCGGCTTCTACTCGCTGGAATTTAGAAGATTTAGGGGGGATCTTGTAGAAACTTACAAAATTCTTAAGGGTTGGACAGGTGAGCAGATGCAGGAAGATTGTTCCCGATGTTGGGGAAGTCCAGAACAAGGGGGGTCACAGTTTAAGGATAAGGGGGAAGTCTTTTAGGACCGAGATAAGAAAGTTTTTTCACAGAGAGTGGTGAATCTGTGGAATTCCTCTGCCACAGAAGGTAGTTGAGGCCAGTTCATTGGCTATATTTAAGAGGAGTTAAATGTGGCCCTTGTGGCTAAGGGGATCAGGGGGGGTAGGGAGAGAAGGCAGGGTACGGGATACTGAGTTGGATCAGCCATGATCATATTGAATGGCGGTGCAGGCTCGAAGGGCCGAATGGCCTACTCCTGCACCTATTTTCTATGTTTCTATAACCTCATTTCACCACTGTTCTTTATTTCTGGTGAATAAAACATAACTCATAACTACAGACTCGTAAATCAATTTTTAACTATCCATAGCGGACCAGTCAAAGTGCCTTTCATGCAGAGATGTATACTGTAAATTTCTTTCCACAATGTGCTAGATTTCATCTTAAGCTGAGAACTATAACCGTCAGTGCTTGTACAATAATTGGCGCACATATCAAGAAGACTCGGGTCTGCCTCTCCTCTCCAAAAGATCAACTCACAATTCCCTTATTGTTTCTGCAATTTTTCTGCCCCAATAGTTCAGAAGAATGAGAGGGGACCTCAGTGAAACGTACAGAAGAGTGAAAGGCTTGAATAGAATGGATGCGGAGAGCATGTTCCAAGTAGCGGGAGATTCTAGGCCAAGAGGTCATAGTTTCAGAATTAAAGAACGTTCTTTTAGGGAGATGAGGATGCTTTTCCTTAGCTAGAGGTGAATCTGTGACAATGTTTGCCACAGAAGGCGGTTGAGGCTGTCAAGTGGATATATTTAAGGCAGATAGGTTGATTTTTCGTTAGTACAGGTGTCAGTGGTTATGGGGAAAATTCAGGGAAAACGGGGTTCAGATGGAGAGATAGACCCGCCATAATAAAAGGGCGGAGTAGAATTTACGGGCCGAATGGCGAAAATCTTCTCCTATCACTTAAGATATTATGAATACATTTGAAATAATTCACGCAAGCGCTATCTCCATGATATGGCCGGTTTGGTCATTCATTATTCTACCTGCACGAGACGCCGATTCAGGTAATGTTAAGTGCATTGTCAACGACCTCATCAATCCTCATTGTGCCCAAAAAAACAAACAGGCTTCCATTGCCCAATCTGTCAAGACACCTCCTGATTTTCAATTTTGTACGTCACTCAAATGTACTCTACCCCGCCCCTTCCGATGAAATAGTCACACCCTCCTTAATCTATCACGTTAAATTATCATTCATTGCCTCAATGCGGCTCGTAAAATGTTTATTGGTCCCTATCGGAATCACTCGCAGTTAAATGATTGCGTGTTCACAAGAGTGCTGAGCCCGGATTTGTGCTTCATGTAGGTTCAAAACGTCGCCTCTGTTAATTTGTAACCCATTCCTCCAAAGACAAAACCCTTAATTGGGACTCTCAATGTAACCACTTTCTCAATTTACCCCAATTTCAACGATTTTTGCACACACAAGCGACGGGATATACTTTTTTTTGGAAAACAATACAACATATTATATTCTTTAATACTTCGAAGTCAGTCTGTCGGTCACTCATTCAGTTAGTCAGTCAGACACTCAGTCAATCGTTTTGTCGGTCGGTCGGTGCGATGGACGGACGGTCGGTCGGTCGTTCAGTCGGGCGGTCGGTCGGTCGGTCCGTCCGTCCGACGGTCCATCTGTCTATCTGACTGCCCGTCTCTCTGTCCGTCCGTCTTACCGTCCGTCCGTCTGTCCGTCTCTCTGTCTATCTGTCTGTCTGTCTGGTCTGTCTGTCTGCTGTCTGCCTGTCTGCCTGTCTGTCAGCTTCCTGCTGGCATGTCCACCTCTTTCTCAATGTGTTTTCTATCCATTCATCCATCCATCCATCCATCTATCCATCCATCCATCCATCCATCCGTCCATCCATCCATCCATCCATCCATCCATCCATCCATCCATCCATCCATCCATCCATCCATCCATCCATCCATCCATCCATCCATCCATCCATCCATCCATCCATCCATCCATCCATCCATCCATCCATCCATCCATCCATCCATCCATCCATCCATCCATCCATCCATCCATCCATCCATCCATCCATCCATCCATCCATCCATCCATCCATCCTTCCTATCTGTCTATCTGTCTATCTGTCTATCTGTCTATCTATCTATCTATCTATCTATCTATCTATCTATCTATCTATCTATCTATCTATCTATCTATCTATCTATCTATCTATCTATCTATCTATCTATCTATCTATCTATCTATCTATCTATCTATCTATCTATCTATCTATCTATCTATCTATCTATCTATCTATCTATCTATCTATCTATCTATCTATCTATCTATCTATCTATCTATCTATCTATCTATCTATCTATCTATCTATCTATCTATCTATCTATCTATCTATCTATCTATCTATCTATCTATCTATCTATCTATCTATCTATCTATCTATCTATCTATCTATCTATCTATCTATCTATCTATCTATCTATCTATCTGTCTGTCTGTCTGTCTGTCTGTCTGTCTGTCTGTCTGTCTGTCTGTCTATCTATCTATCTATCTATCTATCTATCTATCTATCTATCTATCTATCTATCTATCTATCTATCTATCTATCTATCTATCTATCTATCTATCTATCTATCTATCTATCTATCTATCTAACTATCTATCTATCTATCTATCTATCTACTCTATCTATCTCTACTCTCTCTCTCTCTCTCTCTCTCTCTCTCTCTCTCTCTCTCTCTCTCTCTCTCTCTCTCCTCTCTCTCTCTCTCTCTATCTATCTATCTATCTATCTATCTGAATATTTTTTATCTGTCCGTTGGTCCGTGCATGAATGCAGTTAGCGAATCAACAAGGAACCAAACATATTGTACCTACCAGTTTCCCATTTCTTTTAATTTCTTTTCTGGAACAATAACGAATGCTATCAAGTTATCTGCACTGCTGCCATTAAGAAAATGTGTTGTAAGGAGCTCGGGACCTTGAACATTAGTTGGGACTATACCTCAGGTTCTGTGGGCAAACTTAGCAGCCCCACAGACAAGAGCATTTTATTGTGATACTAGACCAAGTGGACCCGGTGGGCTCATTCCTCGTAGAGGGGGATAAGGAAAGGGAGAGGGTATGATTGAGTGAGGCCTGGACCCAATGCATCTATTGTATTGTCGCACCCTCAATCCCCCCACTCAATCCCCCCTTATACCCTCCTCCTCCCCCTACTAACCCACTCCATCCCCCAAAGTCACCCTCACTTGCCCCTCCCCTGCCCCAACACGGAAACGCGGAGGGATGGAGTGGCTGAGTGTTAGACCAATGCAGTAGAGGTTTGGGGGAGTTTCAAAGGGGGTTCAGGGGGATGAATTGGGTGAATAGAGGGTGGAAGAAAGGGGGGGATAATGGGGCTGGGAGATGGAATAGGTGAGAAGAGGATAAGGTTGTGGGTTGTGGAGGGGATGATAAGGAGTTGAGGGGGTGTGGATGGATTGGGTGAGAGGGGCTCTTAAAAAACTGAAACCAATTTAAGTTAATGCAGCACAGGTTTGAGGGGTTTAAGGGGGATTAAGGGGGGAATGGAGTACGTGAGCGGGGCTCTGAAAAAAAATCTAAACACAATTTCAGTTAATGCAGGAAAGGTTTTGGGGGAGTATTAAGGGGGGAAGGTGGGAATGGAGTGCGTGAGTGAGGGGATGGGGTGGCTGAGTAAGGGGAGGGCGTTAGACCAATGCAGTCGAGGTTTGGGGGAGTTTTAAAGGGGGTTCAGGGAGGATGAATTGGGCGTACGGGGGATGGAGGAGAGGGGAGAAGAGGGCTGAGGGGAGGATAAGGCGGTTGAGGTGGGTTGTGGGGGAATGATCAGTGGGGATGAGGGTGTGTGGATGGAGTGGGTGAGTTCGGCTCTTTAAAAAGCCTGAAGCCAATTTAAATTAATGCAGCACAGGTTTGGGGGAGTTAAAGGGATTGAGCGGGGAATGGAGTGCATGAGCGGGGCTCTGAAAAAAAATTCTAAACACAATTTCAGTTAATGCAGGCGAGGTTTGGGGGAGTATTAAGGGGGGGGGGTTGAGGTGGGAATGGAGTGCCTGAGTGAGGGGGGTCGAGGTGGGAATGGAGTGCCTGAGTGAAGGGGCGGTTGAGGTGGGAATGGAGTGCGTGAGTGAGGGGGGGTTGAGGTGGAAATAGAGTGTCTGAGTAAGGGGAGGGTTTTAGACCAATGCAGTGGAGGCTTGGGGGAGTTTTAAAGGGGGCTCAGGGGGGATGAATTGGGTGAATGGAGGGTGGGGAGGGGGGGATAAGGGGGCTGATGGGGATGGAGTTGTTGAAGGGAGGATAAGGGGGGTCGAGGTGGGTTGTGGCGGGGGATGATAAGTGGGGTTGAGGGGGTGTGGAAGGAGTGGGGCTCTTACAAAATCCTGAAAACAATTTAAGTTAATGCAGCACAGGTTCGGGGGGTTTTAAGGGGGATTAGGGGGAGAATGGAGTGCGTGAGCGGGGTTCTGAAAAAAATCCCAAACACAATTTCAGTTAATGCAGGAGAGGTTTGGGGGAGTTTTAACGGGGGGTTGAGGTGGGAATGGAGGGGGGTTGAGGTGGGAATGGAGGGGGGTTGAGGTGGGAATGGAGTGCGCTCCGCCTCCGCCTCCTCCTACTCCCCCTCCCCCACTCCTCCCCTCCTCCCGCTCCCCTCCTCCTCCTCCCACTCTCCCCTCCTCCTCTCCCCTCCTCTTCCCCTCCTCCACCTCCCCCTCCCCCTCTCCCTCACCCAGTCCACCCCCCCTCCACCCCCCCTCCTCCCCCCCCTTCACCCAAAGGTTCGGGGGGGCGCATTAGTGAAAGGTCCGGAGGGGGAGCGCATTGGTGAAAGGTCGGGGGGGGAGCTCTTCAGTTAAAGGACCTTTAGAGGGAGTTAGATGTGGCCCTTGTGGCTAAAGGGATCAGGGGGTATGGAGAGAAGGCAGGAACGGGATACTGAGTTGGATGATCAGCTATGATCATATTGAATGGCGGTGCAGGCTCGAAGGGCCGAATGGCCTACTCCTGCACCTATTTTCTATGTTTCTATGTTTCTATGTCCGGGGGACGACGACGAGAGCGAGCTGATCTGTTGTAGACGTGCGGGTCGCATTGCATTATGACGTCACACGCTGAAAACCGGCGGGGGGGGAGCGCGAGCTGATCTCTCGTAGGTGCACGGGTGCCATTGTGACGTCACACGCTGAAGCCCTTCAGGAAATGGGTTAGAAATGAAAATTTTTAACTTTAAAATCTCTCTAGCTTTAAAAATGCAGCTTCAATTTGAATGAAAGTAGTTTTAATATATGGCCAGGATAATGGTGAATATGGTGGTGCACCAATTGTAGCGCTATGGTGTACCGTTTTGCCTGCGCGAGCGTTAAAGTTTAAGCAGTCCACATACACACATACACACATATACACAAACACACGGACACAGAGTTTTAGTAATATACTAGACCAAGTGGAACCGTTGGGCCCATTCCTCGAAGAGGGGGGACAGGGAAGGGGAGAGGGTATGATTGAGTGAGGCCTGGACACAAAGCCTCTCTTGTATTGTAGCACCCTCAACCCCCCCCCCACTCAATCCCCCCTTATCCCCCCACCTCCCCTACTAATCCACTCCATTCCCCCTAGACACCCGCACTTGCCCCTACTCTGCCCCCACCCGGGAACGCGGGGGGGGGGGGTGGAGTGGCTGAGTGTTAGACCAATGCAGCAGAGGTTTGGGGGAGTTTCAAAGGGGGTTCAGGGGGGATGAATTGGGTGAATGGAGGGTGGAAGAGAGGGGGGGATAATGGGGCTGGGGATGGAGTGGGTGAGAAGAGGATAAGGGGGTGGGTTGTGTGGGAGATGATAAGGTGTTGAGGGGGTGTGGATGGAGTGGGAGGGTGATGCTCCTAAAATAAACCTGAAACCAATTTAAGTTAATGCAGCACAGGTTTGGGCGTTTTAAGGGGGATTGAGGGGGGAATGGAGTGCGTGAGCGGGGTTCTGAAAAAAAATCCCAAACGCAATTTCAGTTAATGCAGGAGAGGTTTGGGAGAGTTTTAACGGGGAGTTGAGGTGGGAATGGAGGGGGGTTGAGGTGCGAATGGAGTGCACTCCCCCCTTCCTCCTCCTCCTCCCCTCTCCTCCTCCTCCTCCTCCTCCTCCCAACCTCCTACCCCACCCCTACTTCTCCTCCTCCCGCCCCCCTCCCGCTCACCCAGTCCATCCCCCCCTACTCCTCCCCCCTCCTCCTCCCACCCCTCCTCCTCCTCCACCCTCCTATCCTTCCTCCTCCCTCATCCCTCCCTCCTGACCCTCACCCAGTCCATCCCCCCCTCCTCCTCCCCCCTTCACCCATCATCCCCCCTCAACACTGCCGTCAGTCGGGCGGGTGCCCCCCTCACGGAGCGGGAGAGTGACTACACCTCCCGGCGGTCAGCGCGGCCCGATCTGAGGAACGGCAGGCGAAAGGCATGCCGGGACGGCCGGCTGAGCTCCGGGCGGGGGGAAAGGTGTGGGGGAGCGCATTAGTTAAAGGTCCGGGGGGAGCGCATTAGTTAAATGTCCGGGAGGGCGGGGGAGCGCATTAGTTTAAGGTCCGGGGGGAGCGCATTAGTGAAAGGTCCGGGCGGGCGGGGGGAGCCCATTGGTGAAAGGTCCGGGGGGTGGGGGATGGGAACCGCATTAGTGAAAGGTCCGGGGGGGGGAGAGCATTAGTGAAAGGTCTGGGGGGGGAAGCGCATCAGTTAAAGGTCGGGGGGAGGAGGTAGGGCGAGTGCGAGCTGATCCGAGGAAGACGTGCGGGTCGCATTGCATTGTGACGTCACACGCTGAACACCGTCGGGGAGCGCGAGCTGATCTCTCATAGGCGCACGGGTGCCATTGTGACGTCACACGCTGAAGCCCTTCAAGAAATAGGTTAGAAATGAAAATTTTAAACTTAAAAATCTCTCTAACTTTTAAATTGTAGCTTCAATTTGAATGAAAGTAGTTTTAATATATGGCCAGGATAATGGTGAATATGGTGGAGAAACAATTGTAGCGCTATGGTGTACCGTTTTGGCTGCGCGAGCGTCACAATTTATGCTGCCCACATACACACATACACACATACACACAAACACACGGACATCAGAGTTTTAGTAATATATAAGATAAGAAGATAGACAGATGTCCCGAAATTCTTGCATGCAGACGCAAAACAGATATGTAAACATAACAGCAGCAATCAGCAGCAGCAATCAGCAGTAGCAGCAGCAATCAGCAGTAGCAGCAGCAATCAGCAGTAGCAGCAGCAATCAGCAGTAGCAGCAGCAGCAGGAGCAGCAATCAGCAGTAGCAGCAGCAGCAGCAATCAGCAGTAGCAGCAGCAGCAAGCAGCAGTAGCAAGCAGTCGCAAGCAGCAGCAGCAAGCAGCAGCAGCAAGCAGCAGCAGCAGCAAGCAGCAGCAAGCAGCACCAAGCTGTGTTGCTTGGGAGGTAGTGTGTGGGGATTGTGTGGGGATTGTGTGGGGATAGTAAGGAGTAAGACTTGTGTGATCTCCCGGACTAGTTTCGATCGCCTAGCTTGGGGTCGGAGAGGAATTTCCCGGATTTTTTCCCAAATTGGCCTGGGTTTTTTATCCGGTTTTTCGCCTCTCCCAGGAGATCACTCAGTTCTTTTGGGTGGGCGGTTGGAGCGGTTGGAGTAGCGGCCGGGCGGTAGGTTTAGTAACCGAGCGCGGGGCTTTGTTTGGAGAGTATGACTGCCAGGGCAGTTTTTTGTTCTGGGTGTCAGATGTGGGGAATCTGGGAGTCTGATAGTCTTCCAGACATCCACATCTGCGCCAGGTGTGACGAGATGGGGCTCCTAAGGGACCGTATTAGGAACCTGGAGCGGCAGATTGATGACCTCCGTCTGATCAGGGAGAGTGAGGAGGTTATAGATAGGAGTTACAGGGAGGTGGTCACTCCTAGACCACGGGAGGTAGACAAGTGGGTCACTGTTAGGGGGGCAAGGAACAGAGGCAGGGACTAGGGAGTACCCCGGTGGCTGTACCCCTTGGAAATAAGTACTCCTGTTTAAGTACTGTTGGGGGGGACAGCCTACCTGGGGGCAACGACGGTGCCCGGGCCTCTGGCAAGGAGTCCGGCCCTGTTGCTCAGAAGGGTAGGGAAAGGAAGAGGAGAGCAGTAGTAATAGGGGACTCTATAGTGAGGGGGTCAGATAGGCGTTTCTGTGGACGCAGTCGGGAGACCCGGATGGTGGTTTGCCTCCCTGGTGCCGGTGTCCGGGATGTGTCTGAGCGTGTCCAGGATATCCTGAAAGGGGAGGGAGAGGAGCCAGAGGTCGTGGTACATATAGGTACCAACAATATTGGTAGGATAAGGGAAGAGGTCCTGAAAAGAGAATTCAGGGGGCTAGGAAGAGAGTTAAAAAAAAGGACTTCCAAAGTAATAATCTCAGGCTTACTGCCTGTGCCACGCGATAGTGAGAATAGGAATGGAGTGAGGTGGAGGATAAATACGTGGCTGAGGAACTGGTGCAGGGAGCATGGTTTCAAGTTTCTGGATCATTGGGACCTCTTCTGGGGGAAGTATGACCTGTACAAAAAGGACGGGTTGCATCTGAACCCGAGGGGAACCAATATCCTGGCGGGGAGATTTGCTAAAATAACTGCGGAGACTTTAAACTAGTACGGTTGGGGGGAGGGACTCAAACACAGATAGCTAATAGGCAGTGTGTGAGGCAGGAGGCAGAAAAGGGAAACACTCAGACCCAATATGTAGGAGAGAAAGAAGGGAAAAGAAATAAACTGAGAATAAGAAATGATGGGTCCCTTAAATGTGTATATTTTAATGCTAGGAGCATTGTAAGAAAGGTGGATGAGCTTAGAGCCTGGATTGACATCTGGAAGTATGATGTTGTGGCGATCAGTGAAACATGGTTGCAGGAGGGTTGCGATTGGCAATTAAATATTCCAGGATTTCATTGTTTCAGATGTGATAGAATCGGAGGGGCAAGAGGTGGGGGTGTTGCATTGCTTGTCAGGGAGGATATCACAGCAGTGCTTTGGCAGGACAGACTAGAAGGCTCGATTAAGGAGGCTGTTTGGGTGGAACTCAGAAATGGGAAAGGTTTAGCAACACTTATAGGGGTGTATTATAGACCGCCAAATAGGGAACGAGAATTGGAAGAGCAAATATGTAAGGAGATAGCAGATATTAGTAGTAAGCACAGAGTGGTGATTGTGGGTGATTTCAATTTTCCGTATATAGACTGGGAATCACATTCTGTTAAAGGGCTGGATGGTTTGGAGTTTGTAAAATGTGTGCAGGATAGTTTTTTGCAGCAATACGTAGAGGTGCCTACCAGAGAAGGGGCAGTGTTGGACCTCCTGTTAGGAAATGAGATGGGTCAGGTGACGGAGGTATGTGTTGAGGAGCACTTTGGGTCTAGTGATCATAATGCCATTAGTTTCAATATCATTATGGAGAAGGTCAAATCTGGACCAAGGGTTGAGATTTTGGATTGGAGAAAGGCTAATTTTGAGGAGATGAGAAAGGATTTAAAAGGAGTGAAATGGAAATTGTTGTTTTATGAAAAGGATATAATAGAGAAATGGAGGAAATTTAAAGGTGAAATTTTGAGAGTACAGAGTCTTTATGTCCCTGTTTGGTGGAAAGGAAAGAATAATAATTTGAAAGAGCCGTGGTTTTCCAGGGAAATTGGACACTTGGTTCGGAAAAAGAGGGAGATATACAATAAATATAAGCGGCAGGGAGTAAATGAGGTTCTTGAGGAATATAAAGAATGTAAAAGGAATCTTAAAAAGGAAATTAGAAAAGCGAAAAAAAGATATGAGGCTGCGTTGGCAAGTAATGTAAAAGTAAACCCCAAGGGGTTCTACAGATATGTCAATAGCAAAAGGATAGTGAGGGATAAAATTGGTCCATTAGAGAGTCAGAGTGGACAGCTATGTGCTGAGCCGGAAGAAATGGGGGAGATATTAAACAATTTATTTTCTTCGGTATTTACCGAGGAGAAGGATATTGAATTATGTGAGGTAAGCGAAACAAGTAGAGTAGTGATGGAAATTAGGATGATTAAAGAAGAGGAGGTACGGACACTTTTGAAGAATATAAAAGTGGATAAGTCTCCAGGTCCTGATAGGATATTCCCTAGGACATTGAGGGAAGTTAGTGCAGAAATAGCAGGGGCTATGACGGAAATATTTCAAACGTCATTAGAAACAGGGATGGTGCCGGAAGATTGGCGCATTGCGCATGTTGTGCCTTTGTTTAAAAAAGGTTCTAAAAGTAAACCTAGCAATTATAGACCTATTAGTTTGACGTCTGTGGTGGGAAAATTAATGGACAAGATACTTAGGGACAATATATATAATTATTTGGATAATCAAGGCCTGATTAGAAACAGTCAACATGGATTTGTGCCTGGAAGGTATTGTTTGACTAATCTTCTTGAATTTTTTGAAGAGGTTACCAGGGAAATTGATAAGGGCAAGGCTGTGGATGTTGTCTATATGGACTTCAGTAAGGCATTTGACAAGGTTCCACATGGAAGGTTGATTAAGAAGGTTAAATCGTTGGGTATTAATAGTGAGGTTGCAAGATGGATTCAACAATGGCTGAATGGGAGATACCAGAGGGTAACGGTTGACAATTGTATGTCAGGTTGGAGGCCAGTGTCTAGTGGAGTGCCCCAAGGATCTGTGTTGGGTCCACTGTTGTTTGTCATTTACATTAATGATCTGGATGATGGTGTGGCAAATTGGATTAGTAAATATGCAGATGATACTAAGATAGGTGGAGTAGTTGATAGTGAGGTAGATTTTCAAAGTCTACAGAGAGACTTGGGCCTTTTGGAAGGGTGGGCTGAAAGATGGCAGATGGAGTTTAATGCTGATAAGTGTGAGGTGCTGCATTTTGGTAGGACAAATCAAAATAGGACGTACAGGGTAAATGGTAGGGAATTGAGGAATTCAGTGGAACAGAGGGATCTGGGAATAACTGTGCATTGTTCCCTGAAGGTGGAATCTCATGTGGATAGGGTGGTGAAGAAGGCGTTTGGTATGCTTGCCTTTATAAATCAGAGCATCGAGTATAGAAGTTGGGATGTAATGTTGAAATTGTACAGGGCATTGGTGAGGCCGAATCTGGAGTATGGTGTGCAGTTCTGGTCGCCAAATTATAGGAAGGATGTCGACAAAATGGAGAGGGTACAGAGGAGATTTACTAGAATGTTGCCTGGGTTTCAGCACTTAGGCTACAGAGAGAGGTTGAACAGGTTGGGTCTTTATTCTTTGGAGCGTAGAAGGTTGAGGGGGGACTTGATAGAAGTTTTTAAAATTATGAGAGGGACGGACAGAGTTGACGTGGGTAGGCTTTTCCCTTTGAGAGTGGGGAAGATTCCAACAAGGGGACATAGCTTCAGAATTGAGGGACAAAGGTTTAGGGGTAACATGAGGGGGAACTTCTTTACTCAGAGGGTTGTGGCTGTATGGAATGGGCTTCCGGTGGAAGTGGTGGAGGCTGGCTCGATTTTATTATTTAAGAGTAAATTGGATAGGTATATGGATAGGAGGGGATTGGAGGGTTATGATCTGAGTGCAGGTAGATGAGACTAGGTCAGGGAGAATGGTCGGCGTGGACTGGTAGGGCCGGACAGGCCTGTTTCCATGCTGTAGTTGTTATATGTTATATGTTATAAGAGTCTATAAAACAGGTAACAAACAATTCAAGAGACTAGTATACCCCCAGTGTGTGTGTGAAGACCAGTATACCCCCAGTGTTTGCGTGTGTGTGTGTGTGTGTGTGTGTGTGTGTGTGTGTGTGTGTGTGTGTGTGTGTGTGTGTGTGTGTGTGTGTGTGTGTGTGTGTGTGTGTGTGTGTGTGTGTGTGTGTGTGTGTGTGTGTGTGTGTGTGTGTGTGTGTGTGTGTGTGTGTGTGTGTGTGTGTGTGT
>NC_135976.1:21446173-21448673 GCF_053455715.1 Rhinoraja longicauda | reverse complement strand
CAATGCTGAGAGCGCATTTTGGGTATTATATCAGGTTTTGTTTCCTTGACTGAAATAAAAAGATCTTCTTGCCGCTGAGTGAAGTGATTATAGGTCTGCAGTAAAAGTGCGGGTTTAACATACAATTGGATGTAAAGATTGAGACTCTTCATTGAAACTCGTAATATTACACCCGATGTAAAAAAAAACGGAACTAGGTAGTGTGCTTCTTAATCAGCTAAAAATAGAGAATTAGTTTGCTGCCTGGGGGTATTGGTGATGATGATTTTGCCAGCCAGTGGAGAATATTATACGCCAATTGGTCGTTGGCATATGAAGCTAGTTGCCACAGGTAATAGATGCTTCTTGTCAGTAACATTAAAAAATGAGGGGAAGGAGGACATCAGAAGCAGAAAGGAATTATCACCCGTTGTCGAGTTGTACACCAGGGGCGCCGACGATGGCTCCCTAGACAACGGTCTGTCTATTTTTCTTTCTGTTTTGTTATTTTAAGTATGTGTTAAAAGTATGTTTTTGTGTTTCTTGGTTTGTTTTGCGTGAGGGGTGGAGGGGGGATGTTTGAGCGGAACTTTTTTGAATCTCTTACCTCGACGGAGATGCGATTATTTTCCGTGTCGTACCCCCGTTCCCCATTGCGACCTAACATCGTGGAGCGGTGCGGCCTTCTCTGGAGACCGACCCGGCGCTTCAACGCAGGGGCGCCGCGGAGTTATCTTCTTAGAGCTGCGATCTCCTTCCGATCACCCCGACGAGAGGGCATCAGATCGCTGGTTGCGGCAGCTTTGAGGTCCCTGACCGCGGAAGGTTCGATAGCCCCGATCGCGGAGAAGGGAGAGGGATTGAACTTTATTGCCTTCCATTACGGCGAGGAATGTGCGGAGTCGCTGTGGTGAATGTTTATGTTTTAAAAAAATTCTGTGGTTGTGTGTCTTACTGCTTTTCACTTGGTGTTGCCGTATGGTAACACGAATTTCACTGTACCTCATGGTACATGTGAAAATATACCCATCTTGAATCTTTAATCTTGAATCTTGAATGCTAGAGCACTCCACAGGAAGAGATTAACCTATTCTCCAACTATTTCTGGTCCTGTGTCTATTACGGTGATGAGAGGGTGCAAGCAAAATACCGAGTAATAGAAATGATATGCTTTCAGTGGAATAAAAAGTTTGAATTTTTGTCTTCTTCTGCAAAATATTGGATGTTATTTCGGCCTGCGCAAACTAAGAGATGAGGTAGATGGAGGTAGATGGAAAAGGTCCCTGTCAACCATGATGCAGGAAACTTGACCCATATTTAACCATGTGTCTCTGAGCGGTGAAAGAACTTTTCATTTCCAAACGCATAAATGTTATCCATGCTCGCGGCTTTCAGATTTTTTTGGCATAGAAGTTCAGTTGTAAGATGATAAGCTATCAAATTTGATTTTCTGCAATGGAAATGTGCAGTGATCAACTGCACATCAAAACGGGCTGAAGAGAACATTGCATTTTCATGCGATTTGTTTCAAATGCCCAAGCCAGATCAGTTGCATTGCTTAAGAAATTCAATGGACTGGATCACAACACAAGTGAAAGAAAATTCGGTTGAAAGATGATCAACCATAACAATAGTTCAATAACCGATACCACATTAGCTTAAGAAGATTTAATTGCAGGTTGTTGCAAATTGGCCAGCATTTATCGAGGTGCGAATAATTGCCAACCAGAACGGTCTTACTTTCGCTCACCTATTTCTCTATTTTTTGCTGTCAACCTGGCAATTTCTCCAAAAGAATGCAAGAAATTTATGTTCGGTCGAAATATATATAGCGCATTGGTATCCGTAACGTATTTCGCATTTGACTGCTGGCTGTACTGCATAAGCACACCATAAAATGCTTGTCCACTTACGGGTTAATTTGAATTTAGATGTTAAGTCCATGCGCTGAAAATCCAACTACAACAGCTAAGTGCGATATCAACAAAAGGTTAAACGAGTTTCGACGACATATTATTGTGGTCTTAAATGATGGATTATTTTGAACCAAATTTATTCGACCATAGCTGTGTGACAGCGTGACGAATTTCCAGTCAATCTTTCTGATTAATAAACATAAATGTGGGGATGAAATATCAACGTCGAATGTTATACACGAACGACGAATTTAACAGAGACAACCCGTTTCTAGCATGTTATTTTCTGAAAATACGAAACAATACCTGTTTGCCATTTCATACGCAGGAATACATCTCAAACAACTATGTATCCAGCAGTGAATTAACACGTTAAATATGAATATCGTTATCGACTAAAAACGTGCAATTTCTTTGTTGCGGCTGAGCAAAGTTCTATGAAATGCGCAGAAGGTATATTAAAATAATATTACCATTATCTTTGTCGAAAAGCTGGTCTTCTGAAAAGGACAATATGTGAACATCACGATTTCGTCTTCTAGTCTGGGAACTCACACAAAACAGCACCAAAGTAGCGTGACGCCATAATTATATGGCTAACAAGC